>NW_018128164.1:221442-229346 GCF_001952655.1 Monopterus albus
ATCTTCTTTATTGAGAACATTTGTTTTAATATTGGATTCGAACGGTAAAAGGGTTTGTAATACATACCAGCTGACAAATGGATTTCATGTACAAGTAAAGGTAAGACCATAAACTTTTATTATTTCTAGTTAGAAATAAGTTCAACTGGAATAAATTTTAACCTCAAATTAAATATGGGTCACGTTTGTGTGAAGAATGCTGATATGGGATATAAAACATAATGCATTGTCTGTTAACAGACAATTTGTTAACAGTTCATTTGTATTTGTAAATCTGACTTTAAAAGAGTCAGTGCCTCACCAGCTGTCAACCTCACCGCATGTCACTGATTACCACAAATAAGGTGAGAATGTTCCCTCCACTCACTGGTTAAATTAGTCTTAGAGTGGGAAGAGAACATAAACACAGGAAGAAGATGCTGAATATTCCTATGAAAGAAATTTGCTCCACGCCATTGAGAAAGGGCACAGTTGGCATTAGCTCCTAACTGTGGTAATTATCAGGGCAATATACCCAACAACACTCTATGGATACCACTTAGCTCAAACTTGCAGAAGTCCTTGTAGTTAGTCCAGATCAAGGTCGGATCACATTCTCACTACAAAAAAACAGCTCCAGAATTTCTCTGAGACCAGATCAAGACCACATCCAGTAAAGGGTCTCAGTGTTAGCATTTAGTCTGCACCTGAGTGCGACTGCTGTTTTCAGACCTGCTTGAACAAACTGCACCAAAAGAGAAAACATACCAGCTTGATTCAACCAGGCTAAACAAGGCAGGTATAAATCTATCCTTAAACCTTAGATTTTGGTTTCTTGTTGTCTTGAAACAAGGTTAAAAAGCAGTAACTGTGTTGAACTTAATGTGTTGGGTTTGTTTTCTGCAGTAGGCGTGTTTTAGTGTCAATATGACTGTCCACACCACAGATTGTTTAGAAAAAAAAGATGAACATTTGTCATGGTGTGTTGGTGTATGAACTTGATGCAATTGTTCCCCTCTGCACAAATAAGACAAGTTTTCCAGAGAGTGATTAAAGCATCTACACTTGGTGTAAATGCACCCTAAAGACCAAAAAGCACAAATCAGCTTGTTAAGTGAAGAGGTCAGAGGTAATCAGACAAACAGAGGCACTTGACCCTCTCTGCCAGGTTAAATGTCAAACTGAACCTGAACTTGACTCCGCTGTCATCTGATTGAAGCACCTGCATTTTAGACAGTGCTGGTTGGTTGAGGATTATGTGACCCCAAACTTGTTGAACTTGGCCCACATCACTTGACTCACTCATCCTGATGCCATGTATCTGATTGCACTGTGTGGGATGTTGAAGTCTGACATAAGTTACACTGTGCACTGTAGGCTTGGTTGTGTGTGTACTTGTATGGCCAATAGTGTGAGGACCAGTTTGAATTTTAAAACATGGGAGTGAGAACATTTTGGGAAAGTGAGGATATTTTGGCAGATCCTTCAAAGGGCTGCTTGATGGCTAGACATTTAGGTTGTGATGGTTAAGGTTAGCTTGAGAGGCTAGGGAATGCATTATGTCAAAGAGTGTCCTTACAGCAACAGCTATATCAATGTGTGTGTGGGTGCACGCACACACGTGCGTGTGTATGTCATCAGGAGCCAAGCCAACACTTGCCTGCAGTAACACACACATGTACTCATGTCTTCACCCGCCACAACCTATCATTACAGCTGTCACGTAGCCACCTCCACAGCAAGCCTCACAAGCCCCAACAACCACCAGCATACACCTGGAGGGCCAAGCACTTCCCAGCCCTGTGCTTTGTAAACTCAGTCTTACACACACACACACACACACACACGTATTATATATACACTCACTGGCCACTTTATTAGGTACACCTGTACAATTGCATGCAACTCCGCGCAACACTTCCACCTTAACATTGATTATATGTTTATTTTTGAGGTCATAGTTAAAGGCAGTGTTGTGCTGGACTACATTACATTCAGAGGTGTCTTTATATTTTTGTCCTCCCCATTACATACATGAGAGGGTCAGAATATTAGGAACATCTCTGAATATAATGATCTCAACCTTTTGCATTTGAATACCTATGTTAATGTGATCAAAACTCATGTCAATTAATATTCTCATTCTCTATAGCTATGAAAAGAAGAAAAAAAGAATGAATAGTTGTATTGAACAGACATATCTGAGCCAACTGATAAAATTCTTAGTTGGGCACAGCCCTAATTAACAGTATATTTATGTATGTATAAAACTCACATACACATATTCATAACCTGCAGCCTCAGCTTCTATGTTGCCCCTCCCATTCTCTGTACAGCATTTTCACTTTTCTGTCTCCCCAACCGCAAATGCTTTAGAGCTGTTTAATTTATTTCCTTTGTTATCATGTTCCTCCCCAGCTAAGAGAAACAGCACACAAACTGAAGAGCCAGGTTGGCAGCCTCTTCCAGGCTGCTCATGTAACTAGACAAATAACAGGCCACAGTATGTATTTGAGAACAAGTAAGAACACAGTAAGGAGAAATGGGTTCTGAGAAGTACTATTCAACAAAAGAAAATGAACTTTGTAATCCAGTTTCAGGCAGCAGATTGTGTGGTGGCAAGATTGTAATAGTATGAGCCTGATATGTGCAGTAACCATCTTATTGTTCATACCTATGGTTCTTCATCCATGGTTGTTTCAACCAGGACTACTTGAGAGTGTACACAGTTCAGAGCACACATAAGACCACTGAGCAAACATGTGGCTGACATTGCGCACATGCAACCTGCCACACATGCACGGCTTTTACACAAGCTGTCACCATGACAAATCAAATGCAAGACAAAGTTCTGAAGATCTTAGCCTGCTAGCCTGGGCTGCTCAGTAGAAAGAGACACTTTGGGTTAAGCAGAAGGCCTCTGGAACATGTTACCTCAAAAGAAGCCTTTAAATAAAGACATGAATCACTGTAGTGTTTGCCCTGCTTTGTCATGTTACATGGTTGTCTCGGGCCTATGCTATTTTATTTAAAAAAGGCTTAGTGTGGAGCAGGTAGCTTTGATAGGTGTGTGAAACCTGAAACTCGCAGGCTTTAAAAACAAAGTGTGCAAAAGGAGAATCCAGAAAAACAACATGTCACACCTCACACCAGGTTCAGTTCCCAGAAACCAAAAGCAGATTATCTAGAAAATCAATGCATTCCCTTGCAAAGACCTTGAACATGAAATACTTCCTTGAATATCTCAACATGCACCATTCTATTTGATAACATTTGTGTATAAGTATAAATCAGGCCCAAGGAAACTACAGTGGCATCTATGTCAGCAGCTGTCTGTAAACTATTCTGTAGTATTTTAAATAAAAAAACAAACCTTGATTTCCTTGACAAACACTTCATTTTGAGTAAAAGGCAAAGGTAGAGGCAAAATGTATGATCTAGTTAAATCAATGTATTTAGAAAATAGATGTGCTATTAAGATTGAGGTCAAACAAAGAGGTGTTCATTGGGGTTACAATTTAAGTCTGGCTTTATTTAATGTGTATGTAAATAAACTTATACTGTCTCTTACTAACCAAGAACTACAGCAGAACTACAGCGGGTTGGCAGCAACATCTTCAAGACAACATCTCCCTGCTGAGCACAGGGGCTCCGCAGGGGTGTGTGCTCAGCCCACTGCTCTTCACACTGCTGATCCACGACTGTGTGCCAAGCTACAGCACCAACCACATTGTCAAGTTTGCGGATGACATGACTGTAGTTGGCCTCATTACCAACAATGATGAGGCCAACTACAGGAGCGAGGTGTGCCAACTGGTCCAGTGGTGTAAGAACAACAACCTCTGCCTCAATGTGGGGAAGACTAAAGAGATTGTTGTGGACTTCAGGCGGAAACCTCTAAAGCATCCACCATTGACCATCGATGGTGCTGTAGTGGAGAGAGTGAGCAGTACCAAGTTCCTGGGGGTGCACATCTGTGAGGACCTCTCCTGGACCAACAACACCACACCACTGGCCAAGAAATCTCAAACACACCTCTACTTCATCCACAAACTGAGGAGAGCCAGTGTCCCACCTCCCATCATGTGCTCTTTCTACCAGGGCACCATTGAGAGCATCATAGTTGATGACAAATTCTCCTGGAAATCACATATCAGATATGTTCAGAACAAAATAGCAAAAATATATAGATATTGGCACGGGTGAAATATATTTTGGACGGGAAAGCACTACGCATTTTGTATTCTTCATTGATTTTACCATACTTAGAGTATGGCGTTGAAAGCTGGGGAAATACATACATAAGCTCACTTTAACCATTGTATATATTACAAAAAAGAGCGACAAGAATTGTGCAACGCATTTTGTATTCTTCATTGATTTTACCATACTTAGAGTATGGCGTTGAAAACTGGGGAAATACATACATAAGCTCACTTTAACGCTGAACGCTGTCCACTACCTTCCCCCCCTCTGACCCCTACCCCTGGACTGTGACCCACCACGGAACATAAAAAGACTACCTCTGCTATTTTTCACACAACAGTAGATTCCCCCTTCTTGTTTTATTACATGTGAATCTGCTGCTAACTGTTTTTTACCATCATATCTGCTGCTGTTGGTCATTTACACCACTGTCCATGTGCATCTCAATCTCACAACCATCTGACAATCTTCTTGTTATTATTTGCACTACTGTCACTGATTGTACATGGTTTGAGTCATAGCCTATTAGGTTGTACCATTTAGTTTTATCCTAATCACTTTGATTTAGTTTTCTTATTCTTTTTATTCTATTTTTACTCTATTCTATTTTAGTTTCCTAAATGGGATAGCATTCAATACTAGGTGATAGAGAAACAGTATTTCGATTTTCTGTCTGTCCTGCACATATGGTGAATTAACAATAAAAATCTTTGATCCTGAAAAAAAAGCTGGATGTAGTAAAAGAGTACTGTCAGAACTGGGCCCTGGCAGTAAATCTAAAGAAACAAGCGAAAAAAAAACCAACCCCCTGCACACAACAAAAAAAAAAAAAAAAACTAATATTATGTTTCTTCAAAAACATTCCAGATGTCAGGAGAAGAAGCACCAGTTCAATATGAACAATCATGTTATTTAACATAGTCTGAGTTATACTTGGTATAACCAAAACAGCATCATAGGGTTTCAACATGGCCACAATGCAATAAAAAGAGAAGCTCAAAGAGCCCAAAATGCAATTAAGGGATTTTTTTAAAATATAATATTTTAGTTCTAATTAAATCCCTTCATTCATTCATTATTTTACTGCTTATCCTGTAGAAGGTCGATGGGTGCTGGAGCAAATCCCAGCTGACACTGGGTAAAAGGCAGGGTACACCCTGGACGGGTCACCAGTCTTTCACAGGGCTCACAGGGAGAGACAGACAACCACTCACACACACCCCTACTTACGAGGAATTTAGAGTCCCCAGCCAACCTAACCTACATGTCTTTGGACTGTGGGAGAAAGCAGAAGTGCCCAGAGAAAACCCATAGGCATGTGGAGAACATGCAAACTCCACATAGAAAGGCCCAGTCAGCCACCAGGTTTAAACCCAGAATCTTCTTGCTGTGAGGCGACAATGCTAACCGTTGTACCATGTGTTACCCTCCAGTTAAAATATGGCTTCAAATATTTGATAGTGTCATCCAGCCCATTGTGCTTTATGGCAGACAAGTATGGGTCCACTCAGCCATCACAGCTATAGAACAGATATAGGAAGAGACCTGCTAAGAAGATATCAGATATTTTAATCACCCTAAATCCAGCCCCCTCGACAGCCTTCATTCCAAAGATCTCTGCCCCCCTCGACGCCGATCCAGCCACCTCTAGTCCTGTGACCTGGGTACGCCAGTTCCAGTAGAGACTCTGCTCAGCTTCTCTTCTGCCAGTGACGCTGTTCCGACCAGCCTCTGTCCAACCATCGATACTCGCCAGTGGTGCCTCGTCGCTGACTAGGTAATCCTGAATCTGCTTCCCATCAGCTCAACTCCTCTTCGGCCTGCAACGCCGTCTACCATGCCTGCCTGTATGACCTGCTTTGTGAAAACCTCATCACCCACCGACCACCCCAGCATCTACTCCTGTACCCCAACTGACTCCTGCATCTGGTCATTGGCTTGGATTGATTCCTGTCTGAGACAGCTAATCCTCATTACATACACTCATTAAAAATAACTCTCTCCACATCAGTGAGGACCTCACTTGGACAATTAACACCACAGAGCTGGTCAAAAAGGCTCAATGGTGACTGTACTTCCTGAGGAGGCTGAGGAGGTTTGGTATGTCGCCTAGGGTCCTCAGCAACTTCTACAGCTGCATCAGTGAGAGCATCCTGACCAGCAGCATCATTGTTTGGTATGGCAGCACTACTGCCACGGACCGCAAGCGCCTGCAGAGGGTGGTAAAGACTGTGGCAAAGATCACCAGGACTCCCCTGCCCTCTCTGCAGAGCATTTACCACCACAGGGTGCGTAGGAAAGCTTCCATCCTCAAAGACCCCACCCACCCCCAGCATGGACTGTTCACACCTCTGCCCTCTTGCCGGAGGTTATAGTGCCTTAGATTTTGTGTTACCTACCTATCTACTTTATATTTTGTTTATATTGTGTGGCATTCGTGTGGACGGCAAAGTAAGAGTTTCATTGTACAGAGAAACATGTTTCCTCACTGCGCATATGACAAACAATTGACATAAAGCCTGAGTCTATGCTTAGAGTCCTTCTGTCCTGAACTGGTGTCTATACACCATAACAGCAGGTTCAGTAACCACAAACTGGTTATTGAAAAAGAACCAAAATAAAACAGAATATGAGGTCAACAGGTGAGGTTGAGACAGACATTCACTTCCTCCTACAATGTAAAACTTTTAACAAAATAAGCAAAAATTATTTTGAAAGTCCACTGATTTTACACATCAAAGCTGGGGCTGATGACGACAAAACGAGGGTGGGGAAAGGTCATGGTGTGGCATTAGAAAGAAGTGAGCTCACCGGACCTCTGTGGTCTACTCCTCATCTCTAGGTGAAATAATCAACTCAATGATATGCTAGTTGTTGCTATAGTATAACACATCACCACATGAACTTTCATTGTGGGTAACGTAAGCACCTAACTTTGACAAGTTAGGACAGTGCATAAAATAAAAACAAGACAATGTTGCTGGTTGTGGTGAACCAGTTTTGGCCCATTCATAATAGAAGACAATAGTCATACCACTTAGACCAGGCCTTTTCTGGCCCTGGCCTTATACAATGCAAGGCATCCTTATTATTCTCTACTTATTTCTGTGCCTACAATTGTGTGTGCAGGTATGCTGTATGCACTGTGTGTTATAAACGACTTCATCAAACTCTACAATACACAGCAGAGGTCTGGGCAACATCAGGTCTGAGCTACGCCACAAAGCCCCGTTGGTGTCTCCCCACTTCATTTACATGCAACAATATACAGGTCCACAGCCCATTCCCAAACACACATACACAAATGGTTCACGGCATGCTAAACTCAATCTCAGTCACAGCATGCCTGTGCACAAATGTATGCGTGCATCTGTTTGTTATTGGCCTGAAGAAAGGGCAAGGTTCCCAAAAAACATCTTCATTAAGTACGGTGAGCACGGTGTTTTGGAGGCACAAAGTAAAATGGCACAATTGTTTTATTGTTCAGAACCATTTATGCGCTCATTTATTTTTTCATTTTAATTATAATTTTATAATACAGCACAAGGACAGAGTATTCATTCATTTAACTGCTGTTAGAAACACAAAATGTGACTGCTGTGAGAAATATGCAGCGCTGTCTCCAGTGAGAGAACAGGGGAAAAATCCAGCCTCAGGATGTGTGTTGTGTGTGTGTCCAGAGGGCTCAGGCATGACCAAACAAAGCACAGCCAGGTACA
>NW_018128164.1:229678-250002 GCF_001952655.1 Monopterus albus
GAGAGCGGAATGAAACGGGAATGGGGCCTGACCAAAAACCTTGAAAGCCCCAGCATTAATACCAACAGGATCCCTGTAAGAACATGCACACATTCTATTTTACATATAAACTGTCTCCCATGCTAGGGTTAGATAAGGTTTTTTTTCTGTAAGTCAGTAAGAGAAGAAAAGAGTGAAAAAAAGAAGTGTCCCATGCATTTTTCACAGATTATCCCTTCATCAGTTGTTGTTTTCTGTAAACACCCATTTTGAAGTGGAAGGATTGAGAGCAGCGACAGGTATTTCCCCTAATCAGCCTCATATACCCTTGCTTACCATAAACATAAATACCTCGTGTTAGGGTTATTCCCATGCCAGAACATGCCGATACTGATTAAAATACTCTGACAGCATTACAAAGCAGCAGTACAAATCTTCTGCTGCAATGCTTAGAAGGAGTTTCAGGGCACAAATGATCTCCATGTGGCAAAGACACGTGCTGAAACACATGAAACTAAGTTTGTGAGGTGTTTTTATACTGTATTCTTTACCATTATTAATCACATATGTTTTAAAGAGGAGGTAGAAGATGTTGCAAAAGCTAAAGGTCCTTTTCCCAACATAAAAGTGAAATGCAGAGGTATCCAAAACCCCTCTGTCTGGTAAAAGAAGGTTTGTTTATTAATTATTTTTCCCATAGGCATATTAGTCATAATCGGTTTGAGTAACTACTGTGTAACTACGCTACTATCCGTGGCTTACTTCCCTCTTTGTTATAGTGAGTTTAAGCCATTTTTCTTAATCTGCTCCTAGTTAACCCGTGACGGCTTGAGTATCAGGAAATGACCTCTGGCCCTGCGGATAGACTACTGTACTTCCCCAATCACATCCATCGTGTGCCTAACCTTGAATGAAAGCTGAAAAAGGGAGGGGTGTGTCTTTAGAGGCCGGACACAGAGAGGAATCACTTACCACTCTCCCCAAGAGACCCCAGTGGAGTTACACAGAGGAGGGATTCAAATAACAATGGCAAGAGGGAGGGGCTGAATGTTTCCTGAGATCACATGTTGTTAAGAAGACCACAGCACTTGCCAGACAGGCAGCCAAGCCAGCTGTATGTGGACATCCACAGGGTGAGAACACACATGGTTTGAGTTTGGCTCCATGTAGTACTGGGAGGAAAGAAGGGGCCTGGTAGCAGGAAGCCTCCAATTCTCACTTCCTGCTTCTGCTGGAAATGTGATCTGTGTGCCCACCGTCCCCATCAACACAGAGCGCAGTGTTCACCCAGCAGCTGAAGGGATAACATGTTCATGCACAGGGCACCCTATCACACTGAATCAACCTGTCAGCACCCTGAAACCCAAGCTGATGCTTCCCTAATGAGCTGAGGGGACACAGCAGAGACAATCCCATTCAATCATGCTGTCAGTGCTTCTGTGCCACAGCGGCAGGTTAGATGGCATTTCTGTAGGAAGGAATTTTTCAAACAGAAGGACTGATAATTAAATAAGTCTAAGTAGAACAGGCAAGAGATTCTTTTTTTATTTAAGACAAAGTATCATTTAGTTGGCAGCTACATCAAAAACAAGCAAAATCTTAAATGCATGAGGACAGCAGCAACCTGGTTTTTAACTAAGCATAGATATTTACAGCTGATATGTGTAGAGAGGATATACATCTATGACGCATGGGGAGGGTACATAATTATAGGCTTGTGCAACAGCCTTAATTAACTTTACTACCTGAAAGCCAATTGTATGTCACTTAAACTTCTCCTGGAAGAAAGACCTCCAGCTGACCTCACCACCCCTCCTTTATAGCGGAAGATGACTCACCTCAGACAACCACAGGTTACATTTGGCCAAGTAAACACACCACGCTAATAAAATCACTCACATGGGCCCAAGTGTATGTACCTGTAGCCCAACACTGAACAAATTATTTTTAATAAAACAACTAAGACAAAAAAGACACCAAGACGGTGAAACAATTTCAGGGAAAGCCCTGGACAATATGAGAGATATAGATTGATTTTGGGTAATGACAAAAGTTGCACGGGGCAATGTGTGTTGCCAAGGCCCTAGCTCAATTGTTTATGCTCTGCTGTGTCTGAATTCTTGCTCAGGCATGCAGAAAGCTTTAACAATGTTGTTTGCAGGAGAAAGAATGATAGCATTATAAAAATACACCACACCATATGTCTTAGTGGGAGCCCAAACCACACGATGACATACAGCTGAATCCAGGAGGCCTTTAACCCTGCCTCTGCACCTCACTAGCTGACAGAGCCTCATCGAGACTAAAGACAATCTCCTGAAGTTATTTTCAGAAATAAAAAGACAAGATGAAGTGACTTCTAAGAGAGCAACCGCTTTTTCAGCATTCAGTCTCTAGTTGATAGAAAACCTGGACCAAAACACATCACTAATTTGGTAAATTTCTCTCCAAACTGTGCCACTGTTTGGCATTCACGATGGGCGGGGTGGAGCAGAACAAGCAGGCAAGATGGAGGGCCGGGCATAGTAGAGGCAGTTGATTCAAATGCTAGCACTAGCTTAATTTTAAAACAATACAAGTAGTAGCATTAAGAAAGCCATTGGTTTGCTAAACCTCTGTTTTTCAAACATCCTCTGTCTGTGATAATAGAATTTACAAGTTTTAAGCCCAACCAGTCACAACTTCAGCTGAGGCCCACACTACTTCTCTTTCCTTTCCTTGAGGATGTGCCAGTCAATGCAGTTGCCTGGTGAATGTGTTTGGTTCAGGTAAAAACATGCTCATGGGTCTTGATGACACTATTCAGCTACAGTGAGGCAGTGTGGGAAAGTTGCCAGCAGAGAAGAGTCAATGCAAATGTGGTTTTGGGAGTAAAGGTCACCAATGCTACTTCAAATATACACAGACACAGCACAACCAACTCAGACATAGCTACAAACTTTTGCATTCAAAGCTGCCTCTTCTGTAAATGGCGATTAGAGGTCGACCCACTCAGCCCCTGTGTGAACCTTCCCACCCAAGATCATTCTGGTTAGGAAGCAGTCAGTCACCTCAATCAGAACCTCACCCTCTTTCTTCCCTGTCTCCATTTCACTCTCTCTGTACTTTCCTTGTGTCTCATAACAAGACGGAGCATGTTCACTCTAAGCCTCTTGGGGGGTGAAAGGGATTGGGAGATTAAATTTATTTTGAATTCCTTCCCCTTAATGTGGCAATTACCCCCACCACCTCTCCTCTCCTCTCAAACCTGCACAGCACAGAGTCTGTTCCAAAGCACATCTTGGTAATGTTGTGTACACAGAAAGCATTTTCTTGTACCCCCAGCCGTATCTCAAACTTCACAGCAGAAATGGCCTGCCCGTCATTTGACTTAAGGTGGATTAGCTGTACATGTACTGCTGAAAGAGTGCGTGCTGAGTGTGAACTCGTAGAAGGATAAGAAAATACCCAACCAAAATCAGTGATAGTTAGTACTTATAAATGTGATAAAAATTTGTATACTTGTGTGATAGTGAAAGCAAACACACAAGCAAAAATAGCTTTAACTTTGAGTCTAAATGTAATATAATGAAATCCTTCATTTGCTGCAAGTTGATTTTCTTCATTTCAGAACAAAACACCTTTCATAGTTACACGTATATTTATTTATATATTATTTAAATATGTTTTTTCCGAAATAGTCAAAAGTACAGCAGTTGGCTAAAAGCATTAAAACCATAATTCTATGGCTTTGAGTCACATTGCTCTGCACCATCATAAGCCAGGTCATTTGTGCCTAACCTTAATAAGCAGATCCAAAGGTTTGCTGTGCAAGATGCTGTTTTCCCATTTGTTTTTACATCCCAGGCAAAGAATGCTAAAGTCAGCAATGCTACAGTTACAAGAGTGTTCGACTGTGACGTCAAAAAATCCCTCAACTGAATCACTTGTGTAACAAAACCAGCTGGAGATGTAAGATTTATCTATGTGATTTTTCAGCCACTTTTCTGTGGCTGTGTCTAACCTCTCAGAGGTGACACACACTCACTCTTGCTAAATGAATGCCACCAAAATGCTCCATTTCCCTCCTTTCATTCAGCTGGAGGACCAGTAACAGCCCTCCCTTTCATTGCATTTTCACACATTCCATGCGTCCAAAATGGTCTGGTTTTCTGTCAACTAAGCTTCTTAATTGACCGTTCTATACAGCAGGGATTAGCTGATAAGAGGACATAAAGAAAGAGAGGGAAAACAAAACAAAAAGAGGAAGTAAACGGTCAGCTGTGGGGTGGCAAGACACCAAAGGATTACCCCTGTCATCTGTTTTGTGATAAAAATACATCTTCAGATGTGTGTAGAGAAGGAGGAAAGACTTTGTGAGGCATCCAAGAAAAACATCAGGCACCCTTTCTCCAGAAGAGAACAGAGGAAGGCCCCCGTAGTGAGGATTCAGTATTTCCTCCACCAGTAGCTAGAGTTAAGTCACTCTGAGGATCTAAAACTCTCCTGCTCTCTGTACTTTACTGCTTTTGTTATTTACTTGTTGCTTTACACAGCTGCCCAGGGCCCATTCGGTAACTATTTTGCCATCACAGCATGCTGTAATATTCTAATTTGTTCTTTCCATATAATTTTCAGTACAAACAAGGAAAGCAGGCTTGTTAAAAAGGTTTCATGCCATTGTGAGATCTCCAAACTCTTTAGAGCAAAGCTGTAGAATGATTAAGTCCAACAGGGACTGGCATAGTCTATAACCTGTCAGTGCACACACAGTGCCAGCTGTGCCACTGAAGGAGGTGGAGCCCGAGTATCAAGCCAACACAGGCCTTTATAATAGTGCTAGAGTTATAGGTGTGGCACCTTGTGTTCTATATCTAATTACAGATTTTTACAATGATAGCATCTTAAGTGAAATGTAATACAAGAGTGTTAGAGCCATTGCTTTGACCTAGACACAGCAACTCATGAAGGCCTACCTTTTGCTGTAATCTCACCATATAGGGTTTCAGTGAAAAAGGCTGCAGGGGTGCAGAGGTAAAGTCACTGGCAGAAAAACAGACAGATTTGTTTCTTTCAGTCTTTCCTTCCTTCAATCTGCCTCTCCCAGTTCTGTCTAAGCTAACCCTCTTCCCTCATTTCCTCTCTTTCAATGCCTGCTTGCTCTGTCTCTCCTAAAGGTGCACAGTTCTCTGAAGCTGTATTTGACAAACAAAAGTAACATGTCTTCTGATAATATTCAGTTTGGTTAAAACAGGTCAAAATGACCAATTCTGACTCCAGGAAAATTCCAACTGGTAATGATAGGGGTAGTAGGAGGAGCTCAGTGGAATAGGATCGTGATGGAAGTCAAGGTCCATCTCCTTTTGATGGATTGGTACAGACATAGGAAAGGTTTATGCACTGTTTATTTGACCATGCTTTCTGCATGGACACATCATATTAAAAACCACAAGACTGAAAGAAGGGGCTCTTTCGTTTCCTCAACAATACCTGAGCTGTTTGAGCTGAGTTATGCAGCACAATGGTCTGAATGAGCAGAGACAAATTCACACTTGATGTGTCACTCACTAGCTTTTTCTACTGCCACTGTAGATCTGCAGTGACACACTGAAGATGGTGCATACACAAGCATACTGTACATGCTGCAAGCATGTATAATCTGTGGGGTGGATGCATATGCACACGCACACACACACACACACACACACACACACACACACACACACACACACACACACACACACACACACACACACACGCATGAAAATTATGGAGACACTCAAGTGCATCTGTCAGTTGTCAGTGTAATCTTCAGTCTGACACCTGGTGATCAGCAAACAATTATAAAGCCATCAAGCAAGCAAATCCTGGTGGTGTTGAAACCAGGACAAAAACACCATGTGGTGAAAGTGCTGGGAGATTTATATTGTATTTATCTTCTGAAATGCAAACTCTAAATACATTTAGCATGCACCGTAAGCTTATTCAAAAGAGGTACATGTATTATTCTTGGACATAGTAAATGTAAAATCATTTTAAATGCATTTTTTTTTACATCTACAAACATTACTCAGCAATATTACACATCACAACATTTCAGCTGAGGAATCCTCCATATGCCCCCACATTTGCAGACCAGATGTTCTGATTAGAGAATTCCAAGAAAATGTGTCATTCCTCCAACAATATGAGGGACATAGCAATGAACAGACAGTTAATAAAAACTGCAATGTGGTTAATATGTAAACAGCTTTGTTTTCTAGTAACAGCATGATTCAACACAAAGGATATCTGATTATATAGTAAAGGTTTTAAAACGCTGTGTTGATTATTAGTGAATAAAGGTGAAAACTGCTCATATAAAAACTGTAGCGCTCATGTTCAATCACACATCATAGATCAAGCTGTTTATGAGACAACCTGTAAAGACCAGAGGCAAAGTCTCAGCCACATGTTTCACTGCTCTGTTTGAATAATCAGGTACAAGTAAAACAAACAACTACAGAGGGAATGTTTAGCAAGGAGCTCAGGATCCAACTTAGGTAATAGGTGTTCATTAGTTTTAATAGCCTGGCTCCTGGACCAAATGAAATGAAGACCAGGACAGCACAGCCAGCTAATGTAAATAAACCCGAACGCTCCTCCACCGTCTGTCTTGAAAAATGTCTCTCACTTTCTCTACAACTTGTGCAAGAGTCCAACAGGAGCTGGAAGATATTGCTGTCCTGACTGAAAAGTACGGTTTGTATTTTGGTTGAATTGCTAATGAGAATACATTTAAGCACCGTGTGTGTGCATTTGTTTTGGAGAGTGGAACATATAATAATATTAGAGCGTTTAACTAAATGAATCAATGTGCTACGGGTCTGGATACAGAATGAATAATTCTAAAACTATACCGACTCTAAAGGCACAACTGGATCTTGATCATTTTTTCCCCTCTACGCTGTTTTGTTTTTAAGTGCTCTACTAAGCATGCAATGTGTTAAAATAAAACTGTGTGGGCCTCAAGTCAAGGATTCAATAAAAGTTTAAAAAATATATCTCCAGTGACCCAGTGGTTTTGTTGTAAGCCTATTTTAGTCCATTGAGCAGATGCTGGTGCATGGTGGCACATCTTGATTCCACCTGAGCCAGCAGTAAGACAGACACATCGGTCCAGATGGGCCCCCAGCACAGGCCTGAACATAAACATCGCTTGGGTCTGTTTGAGGAGAGGGAGACCCCCGTTTATTTATGGACATGTCTGGGTCTGGAACACAATTACAGAAAGACAGATAGAGGAGATGAAGGACAAAAGGAAATGGTAGGAGTGTGATGCATCCATAACATACACATGTGGATGCCTCGGGTATGGTCAAACAGTTGTGTGATCTGGCCCACCTAGACAGCAACAGCTGAATATTAGTGTGTGTCTGAAAAGTTAAATGTGGCTATTCCTAGATACCGTTCTTTCTTATCTACAGATTCAGTCCAATGTACAAACTATAAAACAAAATATCTTTATAAACTGTAAAGGGAAAGCAACCATTTGCTTATTTGAGGACCTAATTGAACTCTTCGTGACGTCCAGAGTCCCACAAACAAGCCCATGTAGCCAGAGGTATTGACTGCAGGGCGGCAAAAGTAGAGAGAGGGTGTGAGGCCGGGGAATTCAAAGAATTTTCCCGTGTACTTACTGGTAAAAACCAAACCCACTGTAGGTTTATGAAAGTAAGCCTTTTCATCTTTGCTGCGCTCTCCTCAAGTATATCGGTTCAATCTAGGTTTTTACAGCTTAATAGCCTGGCTACAGAAACCTAGACATCATAAGGTGGTTTTATGGATCTTGCAGCTCGTTTATGACTGGGCCAAATGTCATTTCTTTACTGTACACCAAAGGAGCGGGTAGTTTAACAGAAGAGGGCTGTTATTTTCGGTTCATTATCATTACAGAATCCTTGACACAGACCTGAGAAACGGTCATCGGGATGAGGAAGGCTTGATGAGCAGATCACTGGTCCAGGCACACAGATACACAAACAGTTCACTCTCAAACTACAGCACAGCACATTGCCTCACAAACTTTGCCTGCACATGTGTTTTCTGTTGCCTTTCAAAAAAAAAAAAATTCTAATATGAAAACCAAGTTAAACATTCCATCAAACCTTATAGGTGACTCTGCAGATCTGCAAGATGTTAGTTTGCATGGAAAGGCAAATCAGTATCACTTACGTCTTATTTCAAGCACTTGTTTAATGTTAGGGTAAGCACAATGATGCATAAAGTAAAATAAGCTCCATATACAGGGGCTAAAAAACCTTCTACGCTGTTTCAGTGACGGTAATCAGCCAATAATGTCACCGTGACAAGTGTCTGCTCGCTCAGTGTCAATGTCTTCTGCTTGTCTCACTTACATCATTGCACAGGGCAATAAAACCCAGGCTAGATAATTAGCACGGTGGCCTGACATGGCATACATGTACTCTTACACACACACGCACACACACACAAACACTGAAGTATAAACATTACACAATCACACCAAACACATGAGCAGCTTCAGCTAATTAAGACCATGTTGCCTTTTAATGCCTGTTTATATCTGACTCTTAAATGAATACTGCCCCTGGAGCTCCTTCCAAAACAGCTCAGTGAAAGAGAAAAGACAATCCAAGACAAAATAGCAGTAGCAGTACTACCACTAATAATAATAATAATAATAATAATAAACAGGTATTGCTTAATTAAACTCAATGTTGCATAAGCAATTTAGCCCAAGGACAGTGTTTACATATTATTTTAGCAAACCTATTCTTTAAAAGCTTAAAGAAAAGTACACTGAGGCAATTTGAGTACACAGGACATTTGAGACTTAAGATTATCAAGCGTACTGGGCTGTGCCAATTTCTTTGATCTTCATGATTCATTGAATGAGTGAACACAAAAGAGGAAAGGGGAACTTTAATACCTTTCGATCAGTACCATGTGGGGCCTTATTAGTGTGCTGCTGCTGCCGTTCTTGCTGTCTTGGCAGGCATGAAGGGCACAGGCAACCAGGGGCCAGAGGGACTGGCCATTGCTCGCTCACACTATTAATCAACAGGTCTGTGACCACCTCACCCACATTTTCCAAAACCTTTCCTCAGTCTGCTCCCTGACCCTCCTCCCTGGTTCAAGTGGACTCCTCCAACCATAGTACAAGTCAGGCTGGTCTGATGTGTGGCACCACAGCTCCAGGGGGTGTGGAAATGTGCAACGTCACCTGAGTGACCTTTGTCCTGTCTTCAAGGCTGCCAGGCTCTCCTTCAAGCCTCTGACTAACAGTAAACATCAAGACCAGCTACTCTGACGGCAATACTTCCACCCACCTCACCATCTTTACAAGCCACACAGAGCACATTAATGCTGTATCGTGATTTTAGAAATATCATAGTTATAATTATATTTGGAGGTGGATCACCTGTTTCCATATGAGCAGATTCTGGAAGACAAGAAGTTAAAAGTTGCAGCTTGTATGGACAGAGAAGCCGGGCATAGGCGTGTCTGCCTCAGTGTGTGTGTGTGTGTGTGTGAGAAAGAAAGACAGATGTCTGGAAGAGGCTAGCTCTGCAGAGTTTACAGTGGAGAACCTTTGTAGGAACAAACATATGTACAAATGCCCCTCCTCACACCACACTGGAACCCAAGCTTACAACAGCTGCATACTACTGCTAATGTCCTTCTTGCATGTATAAGTTGGTGTTTATGAATGCACGTACACGTGTCTCTGTGTCTACTCCAACTATGCTAAGTTGAGCTCCGGACTCCCCCTCAACAGCTTTCCACAACCCAACACACATGCACCCTATTTAGGCTGCTGCTGATAGAAAGCTGCAGCACTGACATGGGGTAGCAGCATAAGGGTAAGACGTGGTTATTCACTTTCACTGCTCTACAGTTTCCCTTGGTAAAAAAAAATGTGGAGCAGATAGAGGTGGCGGTGCTGAGAAGGCCTGTAAAGGAGCTGCTGCCACTAGCAACTCCTCATTAACATTAATAACAGGCAGCAAAGACAAAGCAGTAAGAAATAGTTAAAGAGAAAGGCTTACCATGTAACACTTTATTGCACAGCTGCTGCAAAATCATGTTAATGCAATAGTCAGAAATGAGGTTTAAAATGTGGACATGCAGCTAATGAACAAATGTTCTCCTAAAGCCTTGCCTACCTGCAAAGTACAGAAAGACAGTGAATGCCAGAGTCAATTATTAACTTGAACAGTAGACGAAGGTTTACTCGAGCCATCGACCAGACAGATATACAATCAGACTTCCTCCTACATATCTCTGCCAAAGCTCCACCTTGACTTGCCTTGACTCTACCTGCAAAAAAAATAAAGGCATAGCTCCTACTGTGCCTGCTTGCCTGCCATAGGCACGTCTGGTCAGGCTCTCAGATCAGCGAGTCCACAGTAGCAGTTATCAAAAGCTGCTGAAGGATTTAGATGATCGGTCATTATGAAGAGATGAACAATTTTGTTGAGCTTAAAAGAGACAACAAAGTTAAGCAGCTGGGAGGAGTGTTGCAACTATTCACTTCTGTTGTGGGTTAACAATTGCCACTTTGAAAATGAATGAGATTTGATGCAGGTGCTAATGTCAACAAGCTTTGCACAAAGGCCTGAAAATAAACCGTGGGCATTGTAAGCTTGCACTTTCACTAAGAATAAATATAAATGACAAAACAGGAATAGGAGCCGAAGCAAACAGTGGCCAATATATCTGATAAGCCCACAGGTTGGAATTTGATTTTTTGTTTCCATATGAAAGCAAAGAGTAGATAAGAGGGATGCAGACGAGCTGCACAAAGTGTATGAAAACTTACAAAGGTTATGCAGAAGGATGTGTGTGTGCATGCACACAACTTTGTAGCACAGCTCTTCAAGACAACCCCAAAAAAGAAAAATCTGATTAGCTGTAGATTGTGCACAACTTGACATACTGCACACTTCTGCCAGTGTAAGAAGTGTGGCTACATACGTAAAGAACAAACACACTGCACAAATACACTTAACCTGTATCTTAAAAAGCTTTACTGCACATATGTGTGCATAAAATACAATGTGATGCATGGTGAAAGGATTAATAGTAAACTCATTGCACACACTTTACACAACTGAATAGTTTATGAGCACACCTTCTTCCTATGGCACTCTATCCTATAATCTCAAACTGACAGGAACCTGAATAACTACATAGTCTGAAATTTGATTTGTTGAAGGCACGTTGGTCACTGTTCAGCTATGTAGTGTACACAGTAAGAGGAAACGGAAGACTGGGCCTTCCAAAACGAGCGATGCAGATCTTACAAGAAACTGATATTCAACATGTAAAAGGAGGTTCATTCAAAATCAGATTAAATAAATACATATTTACAGTAGTTATAGTTGCATTTGCAGTGGTCCAATACAGATCTGGACACATAAAAAACTTTTATTTCTATAAGTTCAAACAAATGCATAAAACAATAAACAGCAATTATTTTGAACTACCACTTAGGCTTAGATGAAATATGTCCTGCATACTGTATACCTGAAATAAGGCACAACTACCAGACAAATGTGGGAACTAGCTGTGGGATTATACTCAAGCTATTACTGTCACTTAGTCATAAGCTGCTACACCTGTTTCTTAACATGTCGCCTGAACTTTTCTCTCATTCGTTCTCTGTGTTCTGCAAAGTGTGATGTTCACAGAGGAGGAGTAAAAGCAACAAAGCACTCAGGTGCTTGCCAAGTTTCTGTATCATGATTCAAAAAGCCAAAAACCAGGCTGGCTGCTAATGGCTGATTGCTGTTTTCACGTTGTTATTGAGCTTTTAGGTTCCTTGATTTTGCAGCTGAACTACACCACCATACATTTAAAATTATATCCCCAACTTTGCTCACATCATTCTGAAATCTCTTGTGTTGGCTTACTTTAAGCAATCAACATGAAATGCTGCACAACTATTGGTTGGTTGAGCAGCATTTCAACTTGTAAGAGCAGGAAAGGATTAGGACGGACAGATGTAAGAAGCGAACAGTTGGATTTATTGAAGTTCTCTCTGGGTTTATGAGAGTCGGTACACACACACGGCTACTTTGATCTTCAAAGGGAGATGAGCTAGAATGACGGGCAATAAGATAATAATGCCAATATACACTCATTACACCATAGATCACAGGGTTTACTGCGCCATGCCAGTTTTATCTTTCACTCAAGAAGCCTCATTTCATGTTGCCACATTGCCATCTAGTGGCCAAACCTAAGAACATAGTTTCTCCAAAAGGAGACAGAGCAGAACAGCAGAAAGGTGCTACAATCACTGTACACATAAAGTTTGATTTTATGTGCCAATTTAAAAAGCAAACATACTGACAAACAACTCTCCAAAATGTCTTTCATTTAATAGATTTTAAACAAGTTAAATATATGAACAAATACTAATCAAAGGACTTGTAAATGTGACTGTGAATTCACAATAAAATAACAGTATAAACCTCAATTAATCTATATAATTTAGAGCACGTTGCCTGCCTACTCACATAGTGTTATGCAAGAGAGATGCACTCACCATAAAAAGAATAACTGGACTAATTTATACTCAGAGGTGTCTCTGTATTTCTGTACTCTCCAACTACATACATGAGAGGGTCAGAATATTAGAAATATAATGAATATAATGTAGTCCATGCACTGAAGTGTAAACAATTGTACTGGTGTTCCTAATAAAGCAGCCGGTGAGTATATTTTACATGCACCTTTTCTCTCTTTCCAAAACAGTCACTATTTTCATCCTCAATGTACTTGATAAAGTGTCTGGTCAGTGTATGTTACAGTAAGAAAAAGAGGACAACGATCAAACTCTGACCTCTAGTGGTCAGAAGAAGGAAGTGACATGGTTTAGTGCATTAACTTAGGCCTGTAGTCCATCACTTTTTATTTAGGTGTGGAAAAAATACTGATAGCATTATATAAGCACAGGAACAATTTCTACAGAGCAAATCTCAATATTTTAATCTATTTATCTATCCAAACAATTTTCAGGGTTTTGTATACTCTAACTACATTTTAAAGTCTAAATCGTACTGATTGACTCCACCTTAAAACCCAGTACTGTATATAAAGCTAGCCAAAAGAGCTATTCCAGTAGTATAGATAATATTTACACGTATGAAACTCTTTTAACCCCCTGCTTATATGCTGTACTCTAACGGTTAACTCAGCATAATCGAAAATAAATTAAATCCATTTGTCTTCCTGGTTCATTCTTCTGGAAGATTCTACTGTAAGAAACAATAAATAGTAAGTACACAACCTGTTTAGAAATGTTATAAACACTTCACAGGAAGTTAGTAAGACTTAAAAATATGATTTGTTTTTTCCAGAATAAAAATTGTACTTTGCTTTTCAAGGTTGGCTTCAAGTCATACACTGTAGGTACATAGATTTGCAGTCTGATTAATTTTAAAATGTGTTAGAGATATTGTCTGTTTTGATAGATAAGATAAATACACTGAATATACAACTGCAAATCAGAAAAGGTTGGGACAGTATATAAAATCAAAATTAAAACTGAAAATAATGATTTGTAAGTCATCTGTGCCCTGTATTACTTTGAAAAAAAATACAGCAGCACATTATTTGACGCGATACCTCATTAATTTTATTTTTTGTTCAAAATAAACATTCACTTCCATTCTGATGTCTGCAACACATTCCAGAAAAAGGTGGGACTGTTGCATTTCAAGGCCAGTAATGAAGTAAAACTATAAAATAATGATTCCATTTGAAACACATGATTTCAGCAGGTGTCTGCAATGATTTGGTACAAATGTGGCATCCAGGAAAGGCCGAGCCTTTTAGGAGCAAAGATGGTCCGAGGTCCGCCAGTTTGCCAACATATGAGTGAGAAAATTATTGAAATGTTTAAAAACAATGTTCCTCAAAGAAAGATAGGAAGGGATTTGATTATGTCGCCCTGTACAGTGCATGGTATAATTAAATTGATTTAGGAATCTGGAGGGATTTCAGTGCAGAAAGGGCACAAGCCTAAGCTGGATGACCGTGCTCTCCATCCCTCAGATGACACTGCATCAAGAATCGTCACTCTTCTATAAACAATATAACCACATGGGCTCAGGATTACTTTGGCACACTTGTGTCAGGCACTACAATACGTAGTTACATCCATAAATGCTGCTTTAATTAAACTGCACTGTACCAAAAGGAAGCCCTATGTTCACAGGTGCAGTCAACTGCTCTGGTCTTGGTGGCATCTGGAATGGAACATCACCCAGTGGAAATGTGCACTGTGGTCAGATGAATCAGTGTCTCAGGTCTTTTTTGGAAGGAATGGACGCCGTGTGCTCTGGACCAGTGAAGGACAATCCAGACTGTTACCGGCAACAAGTCCAAAAGCCAGGGTCTGTCATGGTCTGGGGTTGTGTCAGTGCCCTTAGCAAAGGTCACTTACACTTCTGTGATGGTGCCATTAATGCTGAACAATACATAGAGATGTTGGAGCAACATATGTTGCTTTCAAGATGACATCTTTTCCAAAGATGCTCATGCATGTTCCAAGAAGACAATGCAAAACCTAGCACTGCGCACATTACCAAGGCCTTGCTGTGGAGGTAAAGGGTACGAGTGCTGGGCTGGCCAACCTGCAGTCCTGACCCATCCCCAGTAGAGAATGTGCGGTGCATTTTAAAACACAAATTGTGTCAAAGATGATGCAGAAATGGTGTGCACCTTAAGACTTGTTTGCAGGAAGAATGGGACAAAACTACACCCGATGCCTCCATCACTGTCTGGTTTGGCTCAGCAACCAATCAGGACAAGTACAGACTTCAGCGGACAGTCAGGACTGCAGAAAAGGTCACTGATGTGAACCTGCCCTCCATGGAGGACCTGTACACCGCACGGGTCAAAAGGAGGGTGGAGAGGATCACTGCAGACCCCTCACAACCTGCACAAAACCTGTTTGAACTCCTCCCCTCTGGACGGCGTTACAGGTCACTGTGCACTAAGACAACCAGGCACAGGGACAGTTTCTTCCCCCAGGCTGTTACTCTGATGAACACTTAACCCATGACAGTATGATTGGACAATAACGCTCAGTGCAATACCTGTAAATATACCTAGTACACATTATACGGATTTGTACAGGTCTCTAGTTTTAAGTACTCTATTTTTTATTTCTACTTATCCCATTTAACAATGAGCATTCCTTGTCTGTCTGTATTGTTTACTGCCTGTTTATACTGCTTATTTTGCATTGTATGCACTGTTTGTTGCTTGTTAATACTGCTTATTTTGTTATATTACACAGCCTTATGCTGGTTTACTGTTTACTTGCATGGGGATATGTACATATACATTGAGAGCCGATGTACCAGAGACAAATTTCTCTTGTGTTCAACACACCTGGCCAATAAAGCTGATTCTGATTCTGATAAACTTAATCACTTGGTGTCCTCAGTCCTTAAACATCTTCTAAGTGTTGTGTAAAAGAGCGGCAACATCACACTGTAGTAAATGCTTTACTGTCCCAACTTTTTTTAAGTGTGTTGCAGAGCTGACACGTTACACAATTTAGAGTCACCAGTCAACCTAAGATGCATGTCTTTGGGAGGAAACCGGAATACCCAAAGAGAACCCACACAGGGACAGGGAGAACATGCAAATGTCACAAAGAAAGGTGCATACCAAGTCAGCCAGGGCTCAAATCCAGAACCTTCTTGCTATGAGGTGACAACGCTAACCACTGTACCACCATACCACCCTGTAAGTCTATACATTCAATTTAATATCCAATATTAGTGGGAAATCACAGTGTTCTATAATGTTTTTGATTGTTCTTAAAGCTAGTACACAGCAGAATAACTTGCAGTGCTTATGTTTTCTTTTTTACTAATAAGACTTTGTTAACAGTAGTGGTTATTTTTGTAACCCACAAACAGCTCAGTGAAAAAACAAAAAAAAAGTTCCTGTCCCCGCTGAGGATTTAAAGTAGCACTACAAGGAAATGCACCCTACTTAACTGGTATTTTGTTATTTTGTTCACTGTCCACAAGGGTGCAGCAGAGCGTAAGAAATGCACCAAGTCAACCACAGACTGAACTACAGCATTGCCATTGGAGCTCAGTGCCATTATCTGAAGAGAGAAAAATATTTTTTTACACAGACAAAATATGATTTAAGGTTACTGCTTTGTCATAAAATATATACAGCCCATTCATGTCAATAACATTTTAATCCTTTCCAAAGTGACACAGAATCCCATCAGCATCAGTCCACTGAATGTGATGCCCTGTGATGACAGAATGACTGGCTGGCCTTCAGTTGCTTATCTGTGCTTCTGGTCAGGCCACAGAGACAATTTTTCCACTTCACAGAGAAAAGGGAGGGCTCACTGTGGCTTGAAGACATGACACACAACCCTTTTAGGAGAGCCTTTGACATAGGAGCATCTGTCATCCAGCTGATAGACCTTATGTGACATAATGTGTGTGCACCTCCTACACTTAACAGTCCACTTTAATTGCTCTTTTAATGTGGAAACGCGTGTAACTTGGCCTCCTTCAGTCTTCTTTAAACAAGCCAAATGAAAACAGAAATGCACTAAAAGCTGTTAGCGTCATACGGATTCCTGTCTACAAGCACAGGATTGAACACATACATACACAGAAGTCTGAGGAGCCTGGTGGTCTGCTGTGTCCCAGGGAGGTCACGCAGGAAATTTCACGCTCTTCTTCACACTAAAAACGTATCCTTTATCTTCCCCATTGAGGCCAGAAGAAAAGGGAGGAAGATTGAAAGAGTGGATCAAATGAAAAAAGACCCATCCCCCTGACTGAGGATGGTTTACTTGTGTAGGTGTGACTGAAACGCAGTGATGGTGCCATGGCAACCCACACCCAGCAAAGTAAAGGCCGAACATGGTCACAGGTTTGGTGGAATGTGACATTTGTGAGAGCAGAACAAAAGGGAGGAATTTTCCCTCCAAAACTAGAGTATGAAATTAACAAGTGAGGTCAGCTTGAGAGAAAACAGAAGGAGGAATGTCTGGCATTTCAGACAAACCTTTGTCCACAATGAAGGTAAATAAATAAATAAATAAAAAATGCCTGCAGGACCATCCTAGACTTGTCTGCTTCACATGCACATACCCTGGGAAAAACAAGCATTAAAATGTATGAGCAGGTAATAGAATAGGAAAAACTGACACAAATCTTGAAGACTTGGCTGTTTTGTGTATGTGAAGCCAATCCCTGTGGTAAAGAACACATGTCTCTACTGCACTCCCTCCCTGGCTTCCTAACCTGTATTTATTCCAGCCTAACTAGCAGAGTTTCAGACTGCTCTTAACATCTTTAGTTACTACTGTTCTGCAGATCTATAGTGTCCTTGTAGTGTGGTGGGTTGTGCAGGCAGCCTTCCTGGTCCTGAATGGAGTGTTGTCTGTCTGTGTCCGGGCTGACAGAGATGCCCCTGTGCTGCGCTGTGTGTCTTTGCGGTTTACTCTATGTGTGCTGAGGGGATGTTGGTGGAAAAGAGTCTGTCCGCCACTCATCCTTCATCTACCTTTTTATGTTCTCGGTGTCTCCTCTTTCTTCAACATCCCTGCAGAGTTCAGTGCAGCTATGCTTACACAGGAGGTCAAAGACAGAAAAGAGGATTTAAATGAAAGTCAGAGGACACATGATGTATTTTGTCACTCAGATTGCATGGCAATAAGGTAAGGTGAAAAGGTTTAAGCACCAGGAGTCTAGTGTTAGAGCCAGAGGTGTCACTGTGAAGACTCCCCACTCATGTTCACCACTTCCTCTAAAGCAACCTATCAAGGCCTCATTCAAACAGTGTCTGACTCTCTCAACCTCCCACTGCATGAATACTCTGAGAGCAGAGATGTACACACATACACTCACACACCACCCTCTAAGTTGTGGTTTCCCTGTAGGAAATCAGCAATCTGCCACCATTACCCACCAGTTTTTTTCTCATCTGCCCACCCTCCCTCCATCCCTTTAAACAAAGCTTCTCTCCCTCATGGGCATCATTAGAGAGGAGATCATCGCTTGTAGGCATGTAGAAAGAAAGCACCACTGGAGGAAAACACAAAATGGCTAATTTGTCTGAAGTGGTGGTCTGGTGTCATGGCATCACAGAAAACAATATAGTTCTATGTAGCATCGTATGCACAGTAATGCATGTATTCGTAAAAGCTGTAGCTCATATTTTATAAAGAGGTCTAGAGATGATGCTGTGTGAAAGGTGACCTTCAAAACAATGTGCATTTCATCCATAAAACATTTGGGCACATGCTACCACCACTCTAAATATGACATTATTAACTAGCTTTTGTGACAGAAAACAACTTAATTCACCCCTCGTTCTTCTGCATCACGAGAAAAATCACCGAAGTACTAAGAAACAAACCACTTCACATAGTTATCCAAGCTTTTCAAAACCTTTCTCATTTTCCCTCTCTCACACACATAAACACATAGGCACAAACACATACACCCCGAAACAAAGGTGCCATTTTATTCAGGAAGGGTCAGCAGTTCTCTCCATCAGACAGGGGCTTGTTCTTGGTCAGAGGCTGCTGCCCAATCTCAGGCCACCCTCCCCTCACTCCATTGCCCCCCTAAGGCCCCTGCCACCCCAGAGACAAGCTCCCCATTGTTCCTGCACTACTAATAAATGACAGTTCTCCTGTTCAGACAAACTTTAGAGCCTATTCTAAACACACATAGAATGTGAATTATGTTCTATATGAAAAGATACATAACAGCTTTTCTTACAGCCTGATATTTCTCATGACGCCCATGAAAAGGTTATCCTGTGAAGTCAGCTTTGTACCCCGCAGACCCATGATGAGGTAAAGCTAAGGGCAAATATAAAAACAGGGTGTAAATTAATGTTTCTATTGCTTACCGTTTCCTTTCAATGCTTAGAAACGGTCATGGCACTGAGACAGTTCACTGGGAGGTTAGACTACACAGTCGGTGTTGTCACCTGCATGCAATATCACATATGAATACACATACACACAGATACTGAGGTCAAGCCAGGCCAAGGACCCAAGGTGAGCCCTGAGCTCAGAAATGATAAATCACCACTCAGCTTAGGCTCCTAAACATGCCATCAACACTCTAAACCACAGCAACTGGATCTGTTTACTTTAACCACTGTGCTGGGCAATATTAGCTCTCTGGGCAGGCCTGTGTTAAGCAGGCCCTGATGCACATATGTCTCACTGGGGCTGGCCAGCACCCAGTCCTGGCCTACAGCTCTTAGTGCTGCTTCAGCGTTGTCTCAATACTTTATGAGATCATTTTCCAGCACTTTGGACTCAACGTTCATATACATAGATTAGGTTTGTAACTTCATGGACCAGTTTACAGAGCTGCACAAAATCACTGAATAGCACCTCTTGTGTGGGAAAGATGTCTGCTTAGTCTAAAGTCTGTGTGCTACCTGATTTGTCCAGGTGACATTTTAAGTTAACTGGTTTTAATTATCTAATAAACATCATCTGCAAATGAGGAAACTGAAGACCAGAAATTAGCTAATTATGTTTTAATTCTAGCATAAGGTACTAAACAGATGACAATATGGATAAATGCGAACTACAGGAATGGAAAGTGATGAGAAAGCTCCTCGGAAATGTTGAGTGGAATAAATACAGGGTTGTTAAATGAGTCTGACCCTGGTATGTATAGGGCTTTCTACTGCGGTTCACCACAGGCGTATCATATGACAGCACAGCCATCACTGTCAGCCCCGTGAGGAAGTAAATTTGTGTCTTACTATTTTCAGCTATGGACCAGGACATAAACAAAAGTATCCCAAAAAAAACAGTATGGCTGCTTTGATTTCTAACAGACAGCCATGGGTGTATGCAAGTGGGTGTGCATGGGTGCATCTGTGTTTGCATGGAGCTTACACAGCATGGGGGTGATGTTGGCCGTGTGCAGGACAGATGCTGGGCGAGCAGGGTCACGTCATGCTCCCGCTCGGCTGTTCAAATGACAAAAGGAGGAGGAAGAAGAAGAGGCAGAAGTTGTGAGGAGTAAAAAAAAAAAAAGCCCCAGTGTTTAGTCAAGGCCTGCTCACTGACACAAAGTCTGTCTTTGTCTGCCTCGCAGGGTGCCAGATAAAGGAATTCTTGTGTGTCGGGGGCTCTGACCGAGTTTATTTGACACTTCAGCTCCCTTTGTGAAGCAAGTGTCCCACCGTCAATGCTGGCCATGAGAGTCACTTGGCATTAGACAGAGGGTCCCTCTTCAGTGGAGAAAGGGGGTCTTGTTTGGAGAAGATTTTTAATGGAGGGGGTGTGGGGGGGGGTGTGTGGG
>NW_018128164.1:250069-265334 GCF_001952655.1 Monopterus albus
GCTGAGTTGGTGGGGTGGGGTTGTGCTTTGCGCTGTATACAAACATATAGTGGGGCTCTGTCCCCTATGGCAGCAATAGATGGAATTCTTTATTGCTAAAGAAGTGGATAGGAATGAGAGGTGAGAGCTGAAGGGGGAAGGAAGCAGAAGGTGCTCTATAAAGGCAGGAGCTTCATCAGATAACTTACATGACATACACACCTACTGTACCATGAAACTATGCTGTTAGAGATGAGAACTGGTGCAAAACACTTCTCTCATATTATCCAGACCACATAAGGTTCACTAACCAGTATGAGCTCACACCCCTGAGGGTTCAACTGAAACGAAACATCTAAGCATAATCCAAATCTCCAGGTGTATCAACCGCAAAATAATTTGATCTCCTAAACATGTTATGTGCACCAATGACAGTGTCTTCACATGGATGGACTCTGTTATGGAGCTCAAGTAGATTTACTCTACCTGAATGGAGTCACTGTAGGAGAGCAGGACTAAACGTTGCTGTCACTGGGCACTATTTATTTTGTTGCACCTGGTCTTTCACAATTTATGACAGGTCATGGCTCCGTGAACGGGCTGTGGCACTGGAGGTGTATGGCGTCGATATAACATTAAAAAATGGACTGATTAGACTGCGCACGTTAGGCAGAGACAGTGCTCAATTAGTTCCTACACCTAAGTCCATTTTAGTCCGTCTTGAAGGTGCGAGGTGCGTGCGTAATGAACCCAAAGAATAACGGAGCAGTAAACAGGTGAACCTCAACAGGCTACGTGGAGCAAACTGAGTTTGACATGGCTTTAAATATCAAACACGCCCCTCTCCACGGACACATATTAGACATAAACCCCAACTTTATAATAGCTGCTCTAAAGAATTTCATAGGAAAAGTGTTTGATTGTTAGCATACGTAAAATGTGTAAGCCACATGGCTGTGTGGGGAGATATAATGACAGAACCTGTGGTCAGAACAACCACTGTTAAACATTTTACTGAATGTGAAACAACAGCTGGTGACATGAAGTTATTCCTCATTGGGTCCCCTTTGAAAAACAGTTCCCAGAACGCACTGACCATAGGCTGCACGTTGTGCAAATTCACAACAAATGACAACATACATTGCTGACACAAAGTGAACTACTCTACTCTTAGCCTGTCGCTGCCCAAAGGTAGAAGTTGTAGGTAATTCTGCATTCGCACATACCTGCTGGATGATGTGATGCGCACTGTCATTATCCAAACCGCTGGACATCTGCTGAGCATCGTTCCCAAAATATATCCCAAGGTATTCCTTTCCTCATGTCAAAATGCACAAAACTCCAAAAGCATATCACGGTAGTGGCCATCAATGATAGTGGACACACACTTTACACGCGTGAAATAACCCAAGACGTCTGTCTGACAAGCCACTTGTCCAGCAGCAGGTCTCGGGCAGCTGGAGTAGTGGACACTGCTCATTCCGTGTAAGGGACAGTATTTCCTCAAATCCTACTGTACGATCCACAAGTAGACTGTCTAATCCGTCAGCTGAGGCCATCGTGATTATGTTTCACCGATAACAATGATATTATTAATACTGTAAATAACTCCACGTGTGTCACTGCTGAATGGTTCGCATGTCATCCTCTTAATCCGTCCACATAATCCTTGGTAAAGTGATCTGTGCTTTGGCAAATTAAGCACATCGATGTGTGATTATTTCCAATAAATATCAAAAAAAGAACTGCGTTCCTCTTTATAGTCCAGTGCAGTGACGGTCCCTTCTTCCACTCCAACGCGTTTCTCTGTCGCTGATAAGATGCGATCTAGTGAGCTGCCTGAACCGCACTGAGCCATAGTTGGAGCACAGCAGCACAGCGCATGCTACTCCCGGCCAGCGTGGGCGCCAAAGGCATGATGGTGAGTGGAGTTTGTTGCTGCTGCCAAATATGTGAGAACAGAAGGATGATATAATTAAAACCATTTAAAACAGCAACAACAACAAAAAAAGGAATGATACATGTTGTGTATCAATAGTATAATGGCATTCAGGTATAAAACACAGAAAAATGTATTTGCTTGATACTGAAAGGTAAAAGATAATATGAGCTTTATTATTATTGTTATTATTATTGTTGTTGTTGCTGTTGTTGTTACAGTCAAGTAACTTGTAATAAATATAGCTGTTATAAACTTGCTGTAATCTGTCCGTTAGGTTGCGTGTGAACCCGGTGTGAGGTGTGTGTGTGAGTAACAATGAGCATCTGCCGCTGTGCAGAGATACAAGGATGTCGGTGCCTTGAATCACCTTCCCATGAATGAATCTCTTGTCTTTCTTACCACACTTTCATGTCCTAACCACCTCCAGGCTTGCTTGTATTTCTGGGATCATTACTTCCCTCAAACCTCAAAACCAGGACTGGATTTCTAGGAATGGAGTATAAAGTCAAAACTAAAATTAGAACATAATAGAGATTACCATATTTCCCCCACAAAATTTACATCTGAATATATTTTACCAGCATAAATATTACATCTATTTATGAACTGAGATGATCAGATCGCATGCCATGTCAAAATGTTGGATGAATTGAGCTAAAGTGGTTTTACCTCAGCACTATGACTGGGTCTCTGAACACAAGACAGTGTGTATTAAGAGTCTAACCAGGTGAAGCTCCACTCCACCTTTTCCTTCACTCCTAATGTGGCGGTGCACCAGTACTATCCAGGAGTACCTGAAATGCACGCGATTCTGTCAATTCCAGGTATTTGATGGCTTTGTTGTGTGCAGGGGTTGAAAAGTTGCTGGAGGTTTGCATACACAGAATTGCGTGACTGGAGCTGGGGATGAAAACACAAAGACATTGTTTTCAGTGATCAAACCCCCTTTATAGTAACTCAGCAGCATTCCTGTCTCGCATTCCTAAGCCACCTCTGCTCTGTGAAGGGCTTTTCCTTGTAAGAGCAAGAAGGAAAGAAAAGAAAGGTTATACATGTTTATCTGGTTCATTGTGTTGACCTCTGCATGAAGGATCTCCCCTAACTCATTAATCATTAATTAAGGATAAATTAAAGTATTAGTAGAGGTAATTAACTTGTAGAAGTAATTTAGAGGTAATCACCTCTTATCTAAAACAATGTGATCAGTGAAAACAACAAAGGCAACAGTTTCCCCTGCTGTTATGCTGAGGAATCAGTCAGTCTTATAAAAAAGCTAAAATAAATGAAAATACATTATTTCTCAATGTGTGCATGTGCATAATGCATGTGTGTATACAGGCTTGCCTGTGTGTGTGTGTGTGTGCAAATATCTGCATGTGTGTGAGTGTGTGTGTGTGTGCCCACTTGTGTTCATCCTTCTCCACCCTGTCTCCACTCATGCCAGGGTGTGTAAATAGGTATGCACTAATGTGCACACAAATGTTTTCCAGATTGGTGTGACAAGGATAATCCTATCCAGAGAGCATAAAACCCATCCTGAATGCTGTTCAAACAGATGGGATGAAAATAAGGAATGCATTAGAGAATCCAAGGGAAACAAAGCTGACTGACTGACTGAAGAGGAGCTTCAGCTATTTTTAAGCAGGCATAAACACATTAGTCGTAGTACATCCACATATTCATACAACTGTAAAATGTGTGATGCATAGAAATTACTCTGCCCACACAAGCAGTACAGTGATCACCCAGTGATGGTGGAACAGATCTAATATTTAATGGAAGTGATGACCCCTTCTGCTTTCAGCATACAAACCATAAAGGAGGACAAAGGAGTCAGTCATATCTCCAGTGTGTGCTCTGAGAGTGATTAAGACTAAAGGACATTCATTACTGGCCCAGTTCAGAGAGAAAGGAGCTTCAGAGCAGAGCTCTTGTTCTGAACTGTTTAGATGTCCTTTCCCCTTGTATCTCTTTGACTATATCCGACACAAGGCTCTATTCAACCAGACTGGGAACAAATGTTTCCTTATGTGGCTTTGAGGGCCCAAGCTCTAGTGACATGGATAAAGAGCAAGAGCCTATGACGTCAAGAGATGGTTGCAATAATGCAGGCTATATTGTGGCTATTTAACTACGCAGTCCATCTTCTGGTATGATATGAGCTGTGTTATTAGGTGGGGAATAGAAGTAATGTGAATGAAGCCAATGAGTAAAAGAGAAAATGTCAGCATGCCCTTTCACTGACACCCCACCACCACAGGCTTGATTCCCAGTCACACTTGATTTCCCCTCCTTATTTTCCCACTCTCCCACTTTCATGGGCGTTATTATTTCTACATCCGCCTGGGAATTAATTTGGTAAATATCAGCCAGGAAACCTGAGAATGAATTAAAATTTGGCAGCTCCTGTAATTTCATGCAGACTTCCATCAGGATTTTTGGCCTTGCCATGAGTAAAGACAAAGCGGAGCTAAAAAGGGGCCATGGTGAAGCCTCAGAGTGACACAGATGAAGATTACTCATGTGAAAATTGGGGAAGCATGACTTGTGCCTGCTCTATATAAAAAGACATAATATGGTATGTACCTCTTTTCTTTAGAATCAGCTAGGATAAAGAGCTAATCCTTTTGTGCTATGAGACTGCTTGGGCTGGACTCCTAGCACCGCAGGGAGTCAGATCTGTGGGAGGAAGGGAGGTTCGTTTAAAGGAAATCATGTAATTAATGTCACCCCCCACCCTAACTGTGTTATGCTTTCCATTTCATTATTTGTAACATAAAAATGTTAGTAAATTCACTTTTTCTGAGCGCTTGTCATATCCCTTTATCTCTTACTCCCTTCAGGTCTTTCCCCTCTCATCCTGCATTAACATGTCAAACTGAAACAGGGGTAATAATGTTTACTCAAACATGTTTTCCCACTTAAGGGGAAATTAAATAAATTTTTTGGCCTGGACTGGTTGTACAGTTCCACCAAAATGTGCACAATGCATTCTGTCTTACTCTTTAACACACACAAAGGGGGGATTTCTAAGGACTAAGGTTTTCTTTTTTTTTTACCCTAGTATCCGAGTCAAGGTGTAAGCCATGTCACCATCAGGTTTTAAAACACTAATTATCAACAAACACCTGTATTTCCTGTGGGAACTCACTGTGCATCGAGGCTGGAGCTGTGTAGTCCTTGTAGGCAAATTTAGTTTATGTAAATGTGCATAAATCTTTAGAGACAATTGGTTTGAAGGACCAACATTTTGGATATGCAGGTAAAAGGATATGTATTAAAGCTGGTTTAATATTTTTAATTTGGAAAAGATGAAGGTAAGTTTAAGGGTTTAACCAAGCAACTTACTGTGAGGAATAAAATATGTGTAATCAGCATGTACAGTAGGTGTATCCTAGCTTTTGTCTTTGGATGCTTTTCGAGGTGTGTGTGTGATCTCAGCAGCAAGTAGTGTGTGTAGGCAGCTGGGAGTGTGGCAGGGCTATGCGTGACTAGGAGAAATACACCTGTCTCTGTGCTCAGGTAGAGAAGGGGAGCCGGCACGCAGGGGCCTGCCAGCTGAACAATGCTCCCTATTGTACCTGCACTCTGACTGCAGACGCTCACAGGAGAGGAAGCCCTGAGCCTAGTGTGTGTGTAGCTCACTCTCTCTCTCTATCCCTGTTCACACAATCACATAACATACACAGCCAAAATTATTTATAGTACACATATTGTGCTGACCGCAGGCGCCCCAGGCTAAATCCCAGTAACTCTGCCTTTTACACGCAAGCTGCCAGTCAGAGCTGTGACAGACAGACTTCACAGCCAATCAGAGAGAAGAGAGAAGGAGCAATGTTGTTTGGTTAAATGCATAGTCTAGTTGTTTTGAGAATATCCTGCATGACGTCAGTAATAAGTGAAATAGAAAACATACAGTATCTTGTGTTCCTCATTAATTGGACAAATAACTCATTGAAAAAAGTAATGGTCTCGATAAGTCACCTCTGGATTTAAAGGTTTACTGTGAATAATATAACCATACAGCTTTACACACCTACAAGGTGATGACTCACAGGTGTTACCATAAGCATCCATCATAAGAGAGACCACATGATTCTCAATTTAAACCCTCCTTCCCAACTTTATTCAGGCTTTTTGTTCTCCATACAAATAAGGCACCCTTGAGATAGTAAGTCATAATACTGTAGATTTCAAGACAGCGGATAACAGACAGGCAGAAACCCGGGAGAGGCCACCTGTCAGCGAGTCATTGGGGCTCTCTGTCAGTTCTACAACAAAGGCTGAGTGTCATTCTTTCTTGATTTGTTGGTCATTTATGATTCATTTTAAAAAATGGGCAGGACAATGACAGAAAGGATCAAGGACAAAGGGAATTCTGAACAGCTTTCAGAAATTCTGATTTTGGGTTGAGCTCGGACTGACACAAGTACCTCTTATGTCAAACATAATGTCCAGCTGTTCCACAGATGGGTCAGTTATTTGGTTCCATTTTGAGCACAGAAGAGCCCATGCCTCTCTGAACCCATTATCTGGAAGTCACAAAGCCTTTATTCTATGCTTTTACATGGATAGCTACAGTGTAAATTCCATCATATAATTACTGTAAATTCCATCATATAATTACCTATTCCTATTAAACTCCTTGATGTACGTGCATGCGCATGTGTAGCACCAGTGGTGTCTTATGTGAATATGTGTGTGTGCTCATTGACTAACACAATACAGTCTTTATAAAGGTAGTATTGTTAAGTTGCGTGCGAAGCTCATGCTTTAGGCTTTGGGTCCCCGCCCACCCCTGTAAACCACGACCTTTTTTTTTCCTCTCCGTTTTTTTCTCTTCTACACCTTCCCCTTTCTTTTTGTTACAGGTAAACATTTGATGTCCGCACGCAATCTCCAGAGAATCTCCTCCCCTTGTTCTCTCCTGGGCTCTCTGGCTTCCACTCAGCGCTACTCACACTCTCTTTCACTCACCGCAGATGTACACACACCTCTCACTCCTTTTCTCTCTCACCTATGCGCACACAGACATGCTACCCTTCCCTCCCCATTCTTCTAGCATTCCTCTCCTCACTGACTCAGCACCTGTTTTCCATGGAGGTTATGAGACCTTTCTCTCTGTGTGTGTGTGTGCAGCTGAGTGGCTGGCTGAATTTCTGATTAACTGAAAACACTTGCATGCTTTCCAGTACTTCTTCCCTCTGTGCTATTCCTGTCTTAGAAAACTTTATTAACCTCCTGGATCTTTGTTGCATTGTACAGTGTGTTGGAACTATAATAATAGTTGGTCTTCCAGGAAACTGGAAATGTGTCTGTTTGTATCAAAAATGAATGCCATGATTTGTCATGACATGTACAATTAAAGAAAATTAAAGAAATTCAACCTGTGACCCAAGCCTTAACCTTATACTAGAACCAAGAAAAGAAAAGTAGGCCTAGCCCTGTCATGCATGAATTACGAAAGCCACAGTCAGGATTTTTTCCCCTCAGTGTTTTACTTACTCTTTGGGCATGAAAGGAAAAACTCAACTTCATGTTTTTTACATGCATTTTTCCAGTTTAGTGGACAGGTGATGATGCTACCTTTCTATATTATTTATTAATTTATTACCTCCTAGGCTCACCTCCTATAGAAGGACTGGCAAGATATTCCTAAGCTACGCAGCCTTTCTGGCTTTCCGTCAGCCATCTTGGTTTCAGAAAATTATTGTTGCCATTAACAATGGCTGACCAGTGGGTGGCACACTAGCGTCCGCTGTAGCGGGTGATATGCAACTACACAATCAGAACCCATTCCAGTACAAGAAAACAGCTTTTAAATAGCTGTCCACTGTAGTGACCATGAAAGGCCTAGATCCAAATTCACTACATCACTACGCTTCACTAATTTATTACAGTAATGAAAAGGTCTGGGCCAGAGCCCGAAATACTGCGGGCCTTCTAAAGAGGAACCACTGAGAGCATCCTCACTAGCTGCATCACTGGATGGTTTGGCAGCAAGTTCACCCACAACCACAGAGCTCTCCAAAGAGTTTTACAGACAGCTCTGAGCTTCCCTCCATCTAGGATCTCTACAACAAGTGGTGTATCGAGAAAGATTGTCACGCCATCGGAGACCCCATCCACCACAACAATGGACCATATGGCGGGCAGTACCACAGCCTCAGTGCCTGGCCTGGCAGGGTTAAGTAATGATCCATAACGTTTTCCATCAGGCCAAAGAATTTTACTCTTGTGTAGAGTGAGATGTAACAATGAAGCAGAAACTGAAGTCAAGCTTTAGAGAAAACAGAGAACAAGAATAAATGTTCCTCTTGAATTTTGTGTGCATTGATCTATTTATAAAAATGGAAGTGTATCTTGTCTGTAATGAGAATGCATCAAAGATGCTACAAAACACTTGTGTTGTTGAGTGCCTTTGTGAAACCACAATGCCATAACAATAAAACTAATACAGTATATCCCAAGCCCCATCTCTACAAACAAACAAAAAGTCAAGCCTTATCAAGAGCACACTATCATTTTTTTTATTTGATGAAAATAGCACTTTGCAAAAGATAATGGCCAATTAAAAATATAGGCTTCATTCAGATTATTTATTTATTTTACTGATCTAAAACCATTTAGATATCACTTTAAACCTTTCTAACTTCTAGTTTTAAAATTCATGTGCTGTTGCCACAGGGGCTTAAGTACATCTTGTACTAAGACAATGTGTATGTGTGAATAACTTCCAAAATATTTACTGGTGCATGTGAATAATTGTGATCTAACAGATGTTGAACAGTGAGGGAACATAATAATGCAAGCCCAAATCTGGTCTGTGTTATTCCAGCTCTGTTACCGATGCCAATCTCAGTCACGCACATCCCCCAAGCTGCACTCCAGCACAAACTCCAGGACTGATGGAAGGACTGACTGGTTCTGACATGTCATGGCGACCATTTTGTCCAAGAAGAGAAAAAAAAACCTTGTGTGCCAGTGTTACCAGCAGCACATATGACTTCAATCAACCCTAATGGGCAGAGAAGAATCTTTTAGGCTTGTTAGCAATATCCAACACATGCACAGTGCAGAACAATGTCCACCCATAATTTGTCTGCACACATACCCATGTGCTGCTTACTGACAAGCACAGGTTAAGTTCACTAGCAGGGGCCCCGCCCTCAGAAAAGGATGGATGCCAAATGATTGCTTATGAACTGTGGTGTGGGGAAAAAAGGCTTCAGAGGTCAGTGCCGCTCCCGGGCACCAGCGGAGCCCCTGCAGAGAAGGAGAGAAGAAAGAAGGGAGAGATGAGAAAAAAGGGGGCTGGCTGGGCAGGAAGACTAGTTTGAACAGGTGGTTTAAATGTAATGAGGAACGGAACCAGCGTGTGTTCGGGCGTGGTCCCTGTCCTGAACCTCAGATCACTTTCACTAGCAGGGACCCCGGCCTCAGGAAAGGATGAATGTCAAATGAATGTTTTGGCTGTGGTTTGGGAAAAAAGCTTCAGAGGTCCACATTGCTCCTGAGCACTGGCAGACTCACAAAACCTTCTATAAAATTTATAGCACAGCACCAATTCTCAACAGTTGTCTCGGGGCACTTTACATAATCAGGTCTAGACCTCACACTATTACAGGAAAAAACCCAACAAATCCCCCTTGAGCAGCACTTGGCAACAGTGGGGAGGAAAAGCTCCTCTTAACGGAAGAAACCTTCGACAGACCCCAGCTCTTGGGGGGCGGCCTTCTGCCTTGACTGGTTGGAGTGAGAAGATAGATTTATACATTTATGTCAATTTCACTAAAAATCTGACACAATTTGAGCTTCAGATGTTAAGGCACAAGTGTGGCATTGAAGTGCATACAGTTGTGCAGGTGTGACTTTTAATTTGGCCGGGCAGTGAAAATTCCCAATTGTTTGTATTGTCACTTCACATTTAGCTCTAATACACACAGTTATCCTGGGAGACAAGCTAGTAAGGGACTTTAAATAGTTCCTAAATCTAGAACACATTTAAAACAAACAGTATTATATCGAGCTGGATCACTGTAATGTTTTTACTGTACATTTTAAGTATAGAAAATGACCCTCTTGGCACTAATTCCTGTGCTTGTGGCTGTAAAAACTTTGTATATTAATCGATATAAAGTAGACAACCAGCTGAGTCCAGCCTGTTCCTTTATATGGTCAGAGAGCCCCATGCAGGCACAAAAAATTGTTCAATCTCTATGTTGCTGTGCCTTCTTTCTTTCATCTTTTGGTTCCCTCCAACCAGCCCGATTAGTAGCCCTGCTGAGATGACATGTATTATGCATATACAAAGACTTACTGTACCAGTATGAGCATCGCCTAGGGTAGCCTGCAACAAGGATATGTTAAATGAATTTTAGATTTGTTGTGGCCACAACAAGTTACCTAGTTTGTGCTAGACTGTCTGGAAAAGCCATTCAAAAAAGATAATCTGTCTGTGTCTCATCAATACGTTGCACTGTTTCCCTGTGCTTGGACAAAACATAGACACAGGGGCTGTTTGAATTGAAATATGCAACAATTGGTGTGGGAGACGAAAGAGATACAGTATTGTTCAAAATAATAGCAGTACAATGTGACTAACCAGAATAATCCAGGTTTTTAGTATATTTTTTATTGCTACATGGCAAACAAGTTACCAGTAGGTGCAGTAGATTCTCAGAAAGCAAACAAGACCCAGCATTCATGATATGCACGCTCTTAAGGCTGTGAAATTGGGCAATTAGTTGAAAGGGGTGTGTTCAAAAAAATAGCAGTGTCTGCCGTTGACTGTACAAACACAAAACTATGTTGTACAAACGTTTTTGTTTCTAGGATTTAGCAATCCTGTGAATCACTAAACTAATATTTAGTTGTATGACCACAGTTTGTTATAACTGCTTCACATCTGTGTGGCATGGAGTCAACCAACTTGTGGCACCTTTCAGCTGTTATTCCACGCCATGATTCTTTAACAACATTCCACAATTCATTTACATTTCTTGGTTTTGCTTCAGAAACAGCATTTTTGATATCACCCCACAAGTCCTCGATTGGATTAAGGTCCGGGGATTGGGCTGGCCACTCCATAACATTAATTTTGTTGGTTTGGAACCAAGACTTTGCTCGTTTACTAGTGTGTTTGGGGTCATTGTCTTGTTGAAACAACCATTTCAAGGGCATGTCCTCTTCAGCATAAGGCAACATGACCTCTTCAAGTATTTTGACATATGCAAACTGATCCATGATCCCTGGTATGCGATAAATAGGCCCAACACCATAGTAGGAGAAACATGCCCATATCATGATGCTTGCACCACCATGCTTCACTGTCTTCACTGTGTACTGTGGCTTGAATTCAGAGTTTGGGGGTCATCTCACAAACTGTCTGTGGCCCTTGGACCCAAAAAGAACAATTTTACTCTCATCAGTCCACAAAATGTTCCTCCATTTCTCTTTAGGCCAGTTGATGTGTTCTTTGGCAAATTGTAACCTCTTCTGCACGTGCCTTTTTTTTAACAGAGGGACTTTGCGGGGGATTCTTGAAAATAGATTAGCTTCACACAGACGTCTTCTAACTGTCACAGTACTTACAGGTAACTCCAGACTGTCTTTGATCATCCTGGAGCTGATCATTGGCTGGGCCTTTGCCATTCTGGTTATTCTTCGATCCATTTTGATGGTTGTCTTCCGTTTTCTTCCACGTCTCTCTGGTTTTGCTCTCCATTTTAAGGCATTGGAGATCATTTTAGCTGAACAGCCTATAATTTTTTGCACCTCTTTATAGGTTTTCCCCTCTCCAATCAACTTTTTAATCAAAGTACGCTGTTCTTCTGAACAATGTCTTGAACGACCCATTTTCCTCAGGCTTTCAAATGCATGTTCAACAAGTGCTGGCTTCATCCTTAAATAGGGGCCACCTGATTCACACCTGTTATTTCACAAAATTGATGACCTCACTGATTGAATGCCACACTGCTATTTTTTTAACACACCCCTTTCAACTAATTGCCCAATTGCACAGCCTTAAGAGCGTGCATATCATGAATGCTGGGTCTTGTTTGCTTTCTGAGAATCTACTGCACCTACTGGTAACTTGTTTGCCATGTAGCAATAAAAAATATACTAAAAACCTGGATTATTCTGGTTAGTCACATTGTACTGCTATTATTTTGAACAATACTGTACCTCTTAGTCTCTGCTCTTTGTCAGTGAACCACTGGCTGCATGTACAAACTCAAAGATCCAATTAAAGACAACAAAAATGATCACTTTCACCAAACCTTTTATAATCTCCCACATTTTCTGTACCTTAATCTTTGCCATGTTTTTCATATTCCTTCATTTTCTTTTTATTCTAAGCATTCAACTCAGTCTCACTGTGTCCTGTTTGTATCTATTGTTCAGCTCTGTTGCTCTCTGCTCTCGCTGGGAACAATTGCTTTTGTCCATGAAGCCAGTGGTTGTCCTAGATATAAGGTGTGACAGTTGGGTCAGAGCTGTGAAAGAGCTGTATTGTCCTTCCTCACACCGCAAGGTGTGCTTGGAGACAGACCAAAAATGTGGTAACAAAACGATGAAACACATCTTCTCTGTAAATTTATACCACATGGCTGCTAAAGGAACTAAGTTTTCTTTTCATTACCAGCATCAAGAGGTTCATGAAAATTTCAGTTTGTATCCTTAAAAGCTGATAATACAGATGATGCTTTATAGAAGCTGGAAGACTGATGTTATTTATACTGTACTGCTGTAACCTGTTTAGTAGTGGACAATACCAGTCTGCTGCAGTACGCCAACACTTTAACCATAATACTTTATCAATGGAAAAAAAATGTCAGTCACGAGGACAGTAACAGAGAAGTCAACAGTGAGTTGTAGCACAGTGTGTGCCACTTTCTCTCTGGTGGTGTAAGGCAGCTGTGGTAAACAGTATTCCCCACACCCCAGTCAGCTAATGACAGGGCTGAGCTGCCTGCTTCCTGGCAGGGCTCTAGCAAAGAAAAGAGCAGCAATGGCACAAAGCAATTCTGAATTGAATACAAGAAGTTTATCTGCAACAAATGGGCAAAAATTACAGCAGTTTTCCTTTTTCACATACTTTGCATACTTATGCAAAAACACAAACCCACAGACATGCATTTCTTCCAAGTCACTTCCTGTGGAGCAATTTGCAGATCTGCAGTTATTGATTTTTAAACACCAACAAATAATTTTCTTTTTCATTAATTTAGTGTCATTACACTAAACCTCTTCATCTGCATGGCTCACCGTGGTCACAGTAGCTCTCTGAGCTCAAACATAACCTATTAACTCTGAGAACCTAATGATATTTCTGGAGGAGCAAGTGGGTCACGACCATTAACAGGAGGCACTTGGAACAAAACAAAGTTTAGCCACATAAGGCATCATTTAAACTCACCTCTGAGCTGAGTTACCTCCATCAGAAATCAGGAAGGTCAGAGTATTGGTAGTTGGCTTGTAGTTTGGTTGCATTGTGCATCACTATGTATACAATGGCAAACATTAGGAAAGGATCTTTATATTTCCAAAATGTAGAGTCTCAGCTCTGTTTAAAACCTTTGTGGCTTATTTTCTAAGTCATTACTAACTATGCATCACAAAAGTTTTCATCTGTTGATTTTGTGCCTTTTTAAAAGCACAAGCTTTGAACAGACAAACTTCAACAACAGATCAGTCAGCTTTTTAAAGATACAGCTGAAGGGTATGAGTAATATCTGTGTGTGTGTGTGTGTGTGTGTGTGTGTGTGTGTGTTTAAACAAATATATTTGTAAACCTGCAAGTGACAGTGAGTTTGCAACATAATTCAAACCATCTGCAACACATCCACAGCTCATACTGTGAACCCCCTATAGTAGGACAATGTGGGCTGGAGTAAAAGCAAACCCATTAGGAATGGAAAGCTTTTCAGAATTTTATCAACATTCTAATCACTTTATGTTTATTTAGTGTCATATGTGCATGGTTCCTGTTGCTTTATCACTGAAGAGGTAAAGAGAAAAATCATGGTGGTCTAGCGATGGTCCAGGAAAAACCTGGTTTAGAAAAAGGACAGTCATAACAGATAGTTAAAGATAACAAAGAAAGATCCAGCCCATTCATAACAAAAAGTAAGTCCCTGAGACATCGATGTATAAGCATATAAGACATAGAGGAGCGCAAACAAAAGGCATTGCTGCACAGATTAATCTCTTGCCCTCACTTTCTCATCTGTTTCAGCTGACTGTTGTTTATAGCACCAACAATGGACTGTTAACCTCACAGTAGCTCTTTATGATAGCAAAGGAGCTGCATTTTTATTACAAGCAACACTTTGAATTATTACTCATTCTTCTCCCCAGAGCTAGGTTGTGTGATTTCAGTCTGTAACACAAAGTCCAGAGTCTGCTGCCAACACACTGAGGATGACGCAGAGGATTGGGTCACCTACTGAACACCAGTCGGAGAAGATTAACAGGCCAGCGCAACAGTCAGATGAGCCCTGATTTCTCTAAGTCAGAGAGTCATCCAGACCACTGCTAAATGCAAAATAACAAGTTGGCACATTGAACCTTAAATATGAATGTGAACAATTACATACAAACCAAATCTTTATCACCAAAGTAAAAAAAAAAAGTTGCAGTGAAAAAGAATTCCAGGTACTTTTGCTTTAGGTGTTTCTTATTATAAACAAAATTATTATACTACATAGGTGTGTATGGTTTGATAATATCACACTCTAGTGTCAACAGTGGTTCACTGACTCATCTATTTGTATTAACTAGAATCATTTTTTCCTCTTGGAAGCTGCTGTTAAGGCTGCATGTACTAATGAATGAAATGAGACACTGATGTTTGTCTCAGTGACAAAATCTGATCAAATATAGAGCCCAAAAAAGTTTACATTTGAAAAAAAGAGCACTAGCACCATAATCACCTCGACTATATTCGGCATACATCCAGACAACACTTTGTAAGATGAAAGACTGACTGAGTGTGAGAAGAAGAACAAGCGATTCACACGTGCCAATCTTCATGCCTGCGTGCGTGTCTAACTGTATCTATATCAGCCTAGGTGTGACGTGCAAGGCAGCATCCAGTCATTCCTTTGTTGTGTGGAGCTGTGTGCAGTTTTTCCCTGAGGGCTGCAGCAGTATGAGTGTGAGCTATGTGGTGCTCTGGAAACAAGAAAAGCAGCTCTGTGTTTGGATGCCTGTCTTGGCTTTGTATGAGCGTTTGCTGGCACACAGTCAAGATCCTGCCCCTAGAGAGGGAAGATTAATGACAGCTAGTCACGGAAAGGCTTTACAGCAGCAGAGAGTCAAAGAGAGGAATTGAATGGT
>NW_018128164.1:265349-276983 GCF_001952655.1 Monopterus albus
AAAGGTGAGCAACCATTGTGCTGAAGTGGGAGTGGTAGGATAAGGGATAAGCAAAGAGTGTGACTGTGAGCGTTTGTGTCTGTGTGAATCAAAAAGAGGACAGTCCAAACACAGATTAAAGTGATTAATACACGCAAGATCTGTTAAAACAGTGCAATGACTGAATGTACCCCTCCTTTAATTTCATCACACTAACCCAGCTAATATACGCGTGACAACCGCTTAACTCACCAAACCTCACCCTGTTCCTCAACATGTGATGACACTTTAAATGATCAACACCTCTGCCAAATCCTGGGGAGGGTGAGAGATAGCTAATTACAGTTTTTGTTTAGTTAACGTCTAGCCATTACACCTATTCTCTGTTCTGTAATGATACTTGAGCAGTGCATTCTTTATGTACACTAAGATGGGTGGCGCTTTCCTGAAATTTTGCAAGCTTGGCAAGCTTTGTACCACAAGAATGAAGGGAAGGTTATTCCTCAATCCATTTTCTTCTAAAGAACATTTGATCACAGTCCATGACTTCACAAGACAGTGTGGTGAAATATCAAACTAGGGTTGGATTCATCATTTTCTATTGGACAAATCTGCAGGTGCAACAAAGCATGGAACCCTGCAACAAAGGGACACAGAACATCCCCAATGAGACATAAAGTGACTAAAAATCATGTCTGGATATCTGTAACCATCAGTCTTCATAAAAGATGCTCCGGCCCAGGTAGCATATCAATAATCTTTATACCATTTTGAACTAAGTACACACACTTCGTATCCCTTTAACAGTGTATGTACCTGAACACCTGCCACCCATTCTGCTGATACGACCAGAGCAAGAGCTGAGTAGGCAGGGGGAAATTAAAGAAGAGGGGGGCCTTTACTAACCCACTCCTGCAGTTCTGTATGCTGGGGAGTGCGTGGAGGTGAAGAGGGAGACTAAAAAAAAAACAAATATTATTCTTTCACATAACTGCTTTGAATCAGCACTGATATTTAAAGCTGTTGCAAGCTGGATGAGATCATTCAGTGAAAAATGATTGTGCAAAAAAGGAAAAAATGTCAAGTGGTTATAGGAAAAGACACAAAAGTCAACAGTAATGAAAAGAATGGTGAGTGATTGAACAAATAAAATTGGCACTCTGTAGGAAAGGATTTCTGACTAACGTCATTTCTACAAGGAAACCTGTACTAGGACTTTTTGTTGCGTCTCACTTTGTTTAGGTTCAACACTTACAGGCATGGCAGCCATTGTTGGCAATGAAATACTTTGGATATTCAAGACATAAATAAAGGATTAGCCGTAAGTCTAGACAAGACACACAGCAATATTATCGTCACTGATTTTTGTTTTTACCTCTGACTGGGCTAAAAGGAATGCTGTTACGCTATTACTGTGGATCCTAGATAAATGTTACATGTCAACTGTGTTTATAGAAACATCCATCATCAAGCTGAGAAAAATATTTCACCACAAAGTCTGTAAATGTTTTTAAACTTCTGATTATATCACATGATGTTCATCAGCAGTTTGACCAGTTGTAATAAAACTGTGTTATCAAATGTCCTCCCCCCCCCCATCACTTTCAGGATGTCTCAGCCGTGTGGGTTCAAGGTTCATTGATGACAATGGGAACAGCAGCCGGACCAACACAAATGACATCATCATGACTAGAAGCTCCAGAACAGCTACAAAATAAACCTAGGAGAAAGACTGTTTTATCAAACAAGTCCCTATTTTTCTTAACCATACCAACAATATTACAGTATTGTTTAGAGAACCAGGTTTCAGAGGTACAGCCAACTCTGATATGCCATGACAATCCCATGCCATGAGGACTGCTAAACTCATATCTTAGCACTCAAAAGAGCTTATGCTTGATGAGTTTTTCAAGACTGTAACACACCTGTTAGGTTATTTCTTAGTTAGATAGATATGGATTAGAGATCTGTTGTCTATGAATGTTTAGTGCAGACAGGGTGACTAGTTTGCTGTAACTATTCAGCCTGCAGTAAGGATTGCAGGCACGCCAAGGTTACAGGAAAACTGCTGTTAGTGTCAACTGTAATGCTAGTCTTAATATTTGTCTTAATGTGTAAGGTTATTGTGAGTGGCTAATTCTAACAAAAATGAAAAGACGGATAGTTAGATATTCCTTTCCACCTCAGTAATTCCTTTGCAGAGGTATTTTTTTGTAAATAAGAGCTTGGTGTGTAATCTTATGCACTCTTCAGTTGGCTAACATGCAGCCAGCACTGGTGTCAAGCTAATGTTGGCTACTAGGCTGTGCTGCACACAAAGGATGGCTGCGTCCGAAACCGCCTACTACATACTGTATACTGAAAGAGATGAAGTACCTACTTACTGACCGTTAAAACAGTAGGTACTGTATAGTATGAAGCCTGGTAGTATGAATGAGATTCGGACGTACTACATCCGCCATGTTGATACATCACGTGACATACGTTTTCATAGCAGCGTCTTCTTTTACATTTTGAAATCTTTTCTTTTTATGAAGTGATGTTGATAAATTTGTCAGGGCCGCTCGGCGGCCGCTGTCTCTCCTCTGTTTTCTTGATCTGCAGGATTCTGCACCTCAGCTGTGTTGCACTCGGTAATTGGCGACTCGTTTGTCGGTGCACACAGCTGGGGTGCATCCCGCTGATTAGTTTTCCTCTTTATTTATACCTCAGGCAGACCCTTTGCCGGAGCATTTGCGACATGTAATGGGCAATACTTACTCATGTAAGTTACAAATGTTGTGTTTGACCCACATATTTTTTTAGACGTGTGTAAGATGCTACGCTGACAGTTTCTATGCGTTTTAGCTTGGCCTTATCGCGTAATTATGCGGTTAGCAATACCTAAATATGTGCTTTGTCTTCCAGTCCCTGTGCTGTGGATTGCATTGTGTACGTTGGTTCTTTTTGTTCACCTGTCTGTTCTCATCCTCCTTCTATCCTAGTTCCTGCCGTTAGTTTGTGTGTTTACCTGTTCGTCCTGGTCTCCTTGGTCATCACTGCCCTTCCCTGGTTGTATGTATTATGGACCTTGTTATGTTGTCACTTTGTTGTTTTTATTCCATTAAACTTCCTTTTTTGTACTAGCACCTGGGTCAGCCATCTTGAGTCCAACCCCAGTTCTCAGGACTAAACCATAACAGGATGAGCAATTGTCAGCTGATGCAAAATGGTGCTGGCAACAGCATTGACCAGCCAGTCAAGTTCAAGGGAATGAGAGGAATGGGAGGTTACAGGGTCCTTGACCTCTGACCACCAACATCTAATCAGTTTATCCCTGAATCCAACTGGACATTTATGTCAAATTTGAAGAAATTCTCTCAAGCTGTTTCTGAAATATCATGTTCATGAGAATGGGAAAGATGAGATGGTGGGCAACCTGAAAACACGAATGTAGTTTGGCTATGCCATCACTGGTGTGGAGGCTTACAAATTTAAAAAAATAAAGCAAGACAATAAATAATCATGGTCAGTATGACCCTTTTACTGTTCATAAGATCATACTTTAATCACATGTTTGATGCATCCATGATTGGCTCTCCCACTTGGGGCATTTCTGTTTCCAAAAACAATATGATGAACATTTCCTAGAAAGGTTTCCCCACTAGCCATCAATTTTGGCAGGTTGACTTGCCACACCACTGGACACCTGCTTGAGCTCAGATAGTTGCTACTGTTTGCCAAGTTGACAGTTAACTGGATACCAGTATGTCCCAAATCTTTCCATGAGATTAATCACCCTACAGACAGATGTTGGTAGTGAACCTGGTGAGATGTGGTGGAGGTGGTCAGAAGAAGCTTTATTTTATTGTCATTGTAACACGTACAACGAAATTTTGTTTGGAGCTGAGGGCCCCAGGCCGCTTTGTTCATATGTGGTTTGCAAAATCCCAGAGCAATAAAGATGGGTGATATCTGATCATAGGTTGCAGGGCACAGAGAGGGTAGTGTCTAGGGTAGAGAGGAACTCTGATAGACAGGCACAAAGGCACCATTGGTTTTGCCCAGACGCAGTGGGAATCCAGTTGGGATTTTGTGAGAAGAGCTGAGCTCAATGAGACAGATCTCGCTCCCTTTTCTCAATGAGTTTGTGACAGAAGAGATGGAGACATCACAACAAACAGCCCTCAGTGATTCAGTGCAGGCTTTGTTTCAATCTTACATGAGATACACACTATTACAATTCTGCCGCTGGGGAAGTACAGCTAATGAAATACAAAGTAATGAACACATAGCATTTAAAAAAGAAACTGAAATGTCATTCTGGAATACATCATCTGTAATTATTAACATGCACTTTTAATGGAGTTTATTTTTTTTTTAACTAATTGTAATGTTCTGATGACAAAGTATGAGGGAGCCTGAAAAATAATGAGTATTGTTAACTGCATCAATATAATAAGAGTTATTAATCCTCTATACCATATATCAACACATGGAAACATTTCTTTCTGGCAGCTCCTAATCCAAAAAAATGAGACTTACTCCCTGTGGCCAAGTTCTCCCTTAATTTTATCTGCATCGTGACTGAAGCCAACACATGTTGCAATCCAAAGTATACACCAATTCCCATGAAATAAAAGCATCTGTCTGATCCAAAACCACTACAGAAATCCCATTGTTCTTCATCGTGCAACTGTGGCTCTCCACAGTCAAGCCTTCTTGGGAAACTCTGCATTCCTGTTAAACACGGTGCAGAAATACACACATGCACACTCGGTTTTGGATGTCTCAAGCAGCTGTAGGGAGGTGGAGGGCACATGGCAGCGGCAGATGAGACACTTGCAATAAAAAAAGGTAAAAAGCCAGTATGTGAAAATCAGTCAAAACCAACTCAGTGTCTATTAAAGTACTTGGTGTTGTCAGAAAAGGTAACTTTTGACCTTTTTTAAATTGCATATTTTGACTTGGAAAAACTTCTCAAATGCTAATGTTTGCCTTTTAATCTGATGTATTTATGAAACATAATTTTCACCATCTTACCCATTTTTAAATGTTCCCAAGCTTCTTCACTAGTCTCATCTGTCACCCATTCTGTCTCTTAGGGAAGGTGTGTGGATTGTTCATACACACTGGATTGTTATCTCATGTTATACCAGTGCAACTGCATCACTGCTTTCCACTTTACCTACTGTAGGTCTACCGCCACCTGTGGCATCTGGCCTGAGCAACCACAGACCGCAGCGTCTAGAGGGAGCTATTCCAAACAGTGTTAACACTCACTATCCCCAGGACCCATAGCCCCCACCACTATCAATGGGCATCAAACAAGAGGAATGTCTAAAAGCTGCAATTACTCAGTTCCTGACTTATAAGATATATGGTTTCTATTAAAGTGTGCAGTGGTTATTTTATTCCACATTTACACTGATGGTGACCACAAGCCTCCGAGTCACCTCTCTATTCCTGAGTACTATCCAAACATTAACCATCTCCTTCTGGCCTCTGATGCTCCTGTGACCTGCCAGACTCTCTCCTGCTCTTCCCTACAGTCCTATGCCCTCCCTGGCACCTTTGCCCCATGGCCCGGCCTCATCCATCTAGCTACCCAACTCCGGCCATGGGAGCTGAAGGCCCTCTTTGTATGCACTCCCTGGGAGATATTAACCCTCCGTCTCTGTGCTCCCACCAAACAAAGGAAGTACTTACTAACCGCTAAAGCCTTAACAAACATTGCCTTTCAAATGAACCCTGTTCCATGTGGTGCAAAGGGAGGGGAGAGGCCAGGAGAGAAAAACCCAAAACATTTGCTTGTTTGCACAGATAACCTGGTGGTGCTGCATTCAGATCTTGTCAAGCTGACTTGCTACACCATTAGGTTCCTGCATGGACTGAGATGGTTGCTGTTACAGTGATAAAGGAAAGAAGGATACATATCCTTGCACAGACACTCACACAGTCCAGGTATTTGTTCTTAAGATTGCAGCCTACTGTTTTAATTGTACATACACCATTATGTCCCTAACTGTTTGTTTAGCTGCAAAGAATGAGTTGATGGTGCAAGTAGGATTTAAGAGGTTAAATAACATAAGGATAAGATACATTCTGTAACAATGTCAAATGATTTAAAGATCGTAACATGAACAAAAAAATCAAGAGGACAATAATACAAAGAAAATGTAGCCTGTTCACTGATTTGCATTGCTGACCAAAATGAGCTCATGAAACACACATACTGTACAACAGATATTAAAAGAGAATATATTTTACAGTAGAAATAATTATACTACCCAATTCGTAACAGCAACAATAATGTCAGCATTGAGTTAGTGCCTTAGAACAATATGACACATTAGGCTACAACATTGCATAAGAAAAGAAACAACATTAAAAACACTAAGTAAACTATTTCTCCTACTGACCTATGGAAACAGCCATGTGTGACTGCTTTTGTTGGCTCTGTTGATCAGGACATATCAAAATAGTAAAAACACTCAGCCATGTCTTACACAAACAGGCACAAATACACACAAAAATCATAACAAGGGCATATACACCCTGAGTCCCATGAGTGAGTTTCTGGGCAAGTGTGCAACATGCTTGAGGTTTGCAGCACAATCCAGAATCACCCATACTGCCTGCCAGGTCCGAAATATATCTGGCAATGACCTTTTATCCCCTTAGAAATGTGCACTTAATATGATGGGGAAATGACTTTATGAGGAGTTTGCCCTCAAATGTTTTGGCGAGAGGATTGTTTTCTGGTTCAGGGCCAGACAGATGGGAAGACAAGAAGAGAGAGAGAGGGGGAAAGAGATGACGCAGTGTAACTGAGGATATTAGATTGTTTTGGTGCCTTGTGTGACAGATGATACTGCTCACCTACGATGAACAAAGACAGACAGCAGTCACGCACATTATTTACAGTATGACGTATTTTGTCAGCATGTGGTTGAACAACCACTCAGCCTGATGAATGAACTGAAGTGCAAGCAGCCAGTATGCTGTAACTACCGTTAGAGAAAAAAGAATGTGAAATTATAATTCATTCTGAAAAATTGTGCCCAATTTCATAAGTGCTTTGTTTATTAACTAACATTTAATACTAAGCAACCACATCAAATGTCAGTTGGGACACTATAAACCTATTGCAGTAAAGAGCTTTACAGCCATTGTCGAGGTGATAACCACTGTTTAATGCAGAACATGACTTTTATTGGACTTCATTAAACTGGGCCATGGTACTGGTTTGTTTTTCAAGCCCCTTGGAGTTCATTGCCAAATGTGACATCATTCTGTGTATTTGAGGCCAAACACTGTATCCACTGTCAATGTGCGATTTCTTTATGAATGTCTGGAGCATTATTCATATTTGCTCATGCTCAAAGTTTCACCCAAATGTTGGCACCTGTCTGTTTGTTTTTTAAACAGTGAGTCACACATATAGAGCAGCTGTGGGCCTTGTGAATAAGCTGTCATCAAAGGATGCCTGTCCTCTCAAGGTGTGCCATCAACTTCAGATCTGTCAAGGGGAAATGTCAGCAGGCCACTGGCTTCTGGCTTGAGGCTAAAACATACCCACTGGTTGGCCAAACATAATAGTAACAGACAAGCAGATGAATAAAAAGGTTACTGGTATCCTGCATGTGATCCAAAGCACACACCTGCTGGACACCCTAATAGAAAAGATCCATTACACTGATACTTACAACTAATTGTTCCTAATATACTGTAAAAAGTATTGCTCATTTTGATGGAGCCTTTTGTTTTGAGAGAAAAATGTGTCTGTTTTTTAACTGAACATACTTAAATCAGAAAGTCAGATTAACTTTGGCTTCTTCCTTATCATTATCAGTTGGAAACAACCCATTGTCTACACTTCTCAGACAGGAATATTTGCAAAAGCTAACCACCATCTGATCTAACATCTATCCATCCAGACACATGTGCTACAACCCCATGTTCACAGGGCAACATGAGACCCAGAAGGAGTGGACCGGCTCGGGTCCAAGTCACAGGAATCGTCTTCCCACATCTGAGCTATTTGCCAATGAATGAGGCTTTGTCTGCAGAGGAATGAGATCCATATCTCCCATTTGGCATTGCTCATGTCGTCACTAATCAGAAGCAGATGAGTAGACAAGTTGCTCGTTGCACTATGTGTGTGTGTGTGTGTGTGTGTGTATGCAGAGCTTTGATGAGTTTTACTGCTGAGCTGTGGAACATGACTGAGGTTAAGAACATGGTTTATGTAGAGATCAGAGCATGCTGATGTAAAACATGCTCTCTGGTCTATATCACATTTTATGACCACTGTCAGCAAATTATTCACAAACTCAGGCACAAGTGATTTCTGTATGTCTTTATTATTTGTAAAGGCATCGATGTGTGTGTACATTTACTGTCGCTCTGAACTGTGCGCGTCTGGATAAAAAGTAAAAAAGTCATTTAATGTAGTCTTTTCTGTATATATAAACATATCAGTATGTCCTCAAAAAATAAATACACAGACCCTGGGTAGGTCCAATCCCATGCGCTTGGAGACAAGTGTGGGTTCTTGGTGTCATCCAGTTCAAACAGCTATAGCACTGACAGTGGAAAAACACAGCCATCTGCCACCCATAGGTCAAATGAGGAATAACCACAAAGCATTTCCTCATGGAACAAGAATGAATATGGTTTTAGAGTACACCCTGCACAGTGAGTTAGCCAGCAGTGTGCCGTATAAACAGTACAACAATAACAGTATAACACTTGTATCTTTTATCTCTTCTTTTTATTAGCAACACCCATAATGTCGGTAGTCACTGTCACTCAGTGTCAATAGTTCACTGAGGAAAGGAAAATGAAAGACAATGAAATCTCTGTCCATAAGGAAATAAAATAAAAGTGCAGACTCTGAAAGCAACAGATTAGATACAATTAGAAAACTCCAACTCAAGGGTATCTATATCCTACCTACAATACTATGGATGAAATAAAAAACAAAAACTGTGTAATCAAACAGGTTAAAGCGAAGTGAAAAACTCCAGTGAAAAAAGTTAAATGCAATACAACAATTAATAGGACCAACATGATACATTTACAAAAATGCACATTAGTGTAGCTGCTAAAAACAATGATCAAGCACCTGTTTTGAGGTCCAGAATTCAATTTGAGAGTCAGTCAGGTACACCTCACCGTGCACAATGAGCTGGTTGGAATCCACTGTGTTGCTTAATTTAAGGGTGGTTTAGCAGGGAAGACGCTTGGCAACACAGGGGTTGAACAAAGGCTGCTCACTTGAACATGTGACTACCATCACTGTCTGTCTAACACCTTGAAGCACTATCACAAACATATGTTTGATGAGAAAAGTGATGTGAAGTGCATTTTTGGTTGCATCCCCACATGAACACTGCATAGCTTTGGTGTTGAGTGACTGACTCTGTCAAAGGCAATGCAACGTATACAGTGTATGGCCAACCTCAAGCTCATATGTTGAAGGCAGTCGTTTTCCTACCAGTAGGGTTTTTGGAAAGCAGCGTTGTGATGTTTCTCAAACCATGCTGTTTCCAAACTTCTCATGGCCACATTCATTCTGTACAAAGGATCTCTGTTCGCCCAGGCCTCTCTCAGTATCCCTTTGTGAACTTGGTCGGCAAGTCCTCTGCAGTGGAATGCCCATTCTCAGGGTTAGGAGGTAAATCGCACACAGTGGGACACAAACACTTTCCCACATATTTTTCAAAGACACCCACATTTAGACATAACTGAAAGCCACTGATAGGTCATTGTGCATCCCAGAATGGAAACTATGTCTCCCCTAATTGAGAGCTGTGGCTTTCATTGTCATTCTGGTTAACCACAGATACTGTAATAATGTGTAATGATGTGACTCTCAAGGACTTGAATGGAAGAACTGCAATAGACACAGAAGTGGAAACAGAGAGTTTGAGAATGGAGGAAATGTCTAAAACACTGACAGGAGATGCAGAAAGAGAGACGAGGCAGAAAAGAGTGAGAGCTTGGGAGCTTCAGACAACCTCTTCAGCAGTAGAGACTGTATGAGGGGGATGAATGTAGTTCTTTGTGCTGGGTAGACTGTGGGCTCCAATGTATGTGTGTGTGCGCAAAAAAGAAAGAGAGAGCGACCCAGGCTCAGGGCCTACAGATGTCTGGACCTGCGCCGCTCACCCCCACCCTCTACAGGCAGCAAGCAGCTGTTGTCAGAGAGAGACAAGCTGACTCGAAGAGACTGGGAGGGGGCCAATGGGCCGAAAACAAGAAAGAGCCTCTTTCACAGCCTGGTATGTCCTTCTGGATCCCCACACAATGTATCCTTTGAGGACCTAGAAGAATAACATTTCGATTTAAAGTTTTATCATCCTGGGAAGTTTGGGTCAGCTTGCTCAATCATCTTGCTCTCTAAACTGTTGAAGGGTTGATGCTGAGGTTAGGGTTGGGGCTTAGGGAAGATTGTGGCTGGAGTTTGGACCAGAGCTGTGGCCGCAGTGTTCAAAGTGAGCAGCCAGCGATACTTCAAGCGCTCATTGACTAATACAGACAAGGAAATGTCAAATATGTTGTGGAAAAAAAAGAGTTTTTGTTACTGAGAACATTGATTTCTGTTGCAAAGGTCATGCCAGATGTTCTCATGTATAATGTGAAAGTTCTAACCTTGTGGTGGCTTTGGCCTAACAAACCACAGTCCAGTGAATCTAACACCCAGCCCATACAACCACTGTACACCATCAGCCAGGATTCAGAGTTTCACACACTCTAAACTCACAGCAGGTGTAATGAATGTTATGAAATCTGCTCCCAGTATCTGCAGAGTCAAGGGAACTGAGCTGCTCTGTGTTTCCACCGCTCTGAACTAAAACAGGGCACAACACATTACTTTTTGTAGTACAGAATGTGGAAATTTGGAGCTAGGTTTGTTGAGCTGTTTCCTCAGAAAAATTAAAGAAGTAATATACCGAGCGTGTCCAGGAAGGAAAGGATTTCTTTGTGGTCTCTGTGAACAAGGTAAAATGGAAGAAACCAAATGAGGTAGCTGCTCAGGTGAAGCACACCTATTGTGCTTTAAAACAACATCATAATGTATTATTGTAATGGCACAATCCCACGCTCAACAAAGAGATGAACGAGCCTGTCACAGAAACAAAAAAACTTAAGAAACAGAAAGGCAAAACAGATCATACGAAGTGGGATACTCTGCCAAGACAAACATGGGGGAGAGTCGGGAAGTCACAAGGCTGCCTGCCATATGCCCAGGCCTGCTGTGGCAAGAGTTAACTCACATAAATTAAATTAAATCCATTGATTAGGTCTAGCTGTCAGACCGAGTTCTGGAAAGTGGGATATGAATGGGAAACTGATCAAAGTCTTTTTTTTTTTTTTAATATTACAAACACAGCACATTCTAAGGGCAATAAACAATTACAGAAAATCCACTTGGTGAAGTTTCAAATGACAGTAAAATGTATAATTTTAATCATTTTTTTATTGCTGCTCAATGTCTATGTGTTTCATACAGCTGTGTCCATTCTTCCATCCCATCTTCTACAGTACAGCATGTGAGTAGTGTGGGATCATCACCACTTTAGAAAGGACATGGACTTTCATAACAGCATAACGACTCCATAGCATATGTTTGAATGTATGTATGTTTTTCACTGAAAAACAACAAGC
>NW_018128164.1:277026-316244 GCF_001952655.1 Monopterus albus
ATTTACACAGAGGAGTCCTTGGACAGATAGAAACACCCTCCTCACACCACAGCCACGTTATGTTAGCCTCTTTGATTATGTTTGTACTCCATACTGTGTATTCATGCTCATGAGTGAATAAAATGAATGAATGAATTAAACTCACATAATTGCATTTGTACAGTAGTCCCAAAAAAACAGAACTACCACATGACGCCTACCTACTTTCATGACAAACGCCACACAAATTGCTCAGATATAAAAAAGAAAGTAAGAAATGGCTGTATGCAGGATGTGTGACTAATACGCAAACAAGCGTTATGACTCAGACTTCTGACTGAGTCATTGTCTGGTCAAATTTCAGGGAACACAGGTGGAAGATGCATTCAGATCATGACTCAAATTAAGACAGCAATACAAAAAAAATCTGTTGTAGAAAGCCTCACATTTCAATTTGTACTTAAGCAGAAGTAGAGTAATGTAAACAGTCAAATGAAGCATAAAAGTACGAACACCAGACAAAAAAGAACTTATAATTGTTGCCACTTTAACATTGTTTATATGTTGATGCACTCATGTGTGAAGTTTGAACTAGTTCAAACTTTTTTTTTTTTGCTGAACAGTTTAACCTGTAGAGTCGATAAGAAGAATTATAATATTTACCTCTAAAACACAGGTTATTTCAATGCAGACACTCCGGTAAAAAAACAGCTTACGTAAATACTTATACTAAGTTCATTTCCATCTGTAAAATCACATGTGAATGTAGATCAACAACAATTAAAATCCATCATCATCAGACAAATCAACATTCATGATTTCTGAAACCATTTGCCTCTATACACACATTGTATGTTCGCCTGCTCAAAGCCATCAAAAAAGCAACATACTGTAGCATGGCAGCCAAAATATTTGAACTTTATATGACTCGACAAACATGACAACACACCCAGCTTTATAAGGACAATGAAAGTAGATGCAAAAAAAAAGAGAGAAAAATCTAATACAAGAAGCATTTATGCAGGGATACACACTACTTTCATTGTTCACTTAGAAATTTTGAGGTTTTGAGCACAATGTTTAAAGCTCTTAAGTGGTCACTGTATTTTTCATGTGCACTGGAGGTGATAACTGCAATACAGTTTCCACAAAACAACCCTATTAGATCCATTATAAGCTACAGTATATTCCTGCTTTTGTGCGATGTCAGTGTTATCAAACACAGATGAGTACATAGCTTTTTTTAAAGTATATTATTAAAGTACGCTTAAGTAAGATATTTCAGGGAACCACCATCACCACCAGAGTTGTGGAAAGAGACCAGCAGGCAAATGAAAGGTAAGGAACAGAAGGAAGGAGGAAGACAGTTGGCAAAATGTTTGAGAGAAACAATGGGAGAGAGTGAAACATGGGAATCTAGAACAGCTCAACCACAAACAGGTTCTTTCACTGAAAAACTGTACAGTATAAACATGTGGTTGAGTTTCCTGGGAAGCCCGGCTATCCCATGCATGGAGCATTTGTTTGGTGCACGGAGCAGCACATAAGAGAGTTCCAGAGGTTGTGAAAATCATGAGTTTAATGTGCATGAGAAAAGAACAGCTGATTACAGCAAAAACTCATTGGTTAACCGGACATGGAGCACAGCAGACAATGTGACTTCTGATGGATACTGAATGTGTCATCTTGTCTTCTGGAAGTGATGGAGGGATGTTAAAAGAGAAAGAAGATACCCTAGGAGAACAAATAGCAGAGAGAAATCTGGCTGAAGAAAATGAAAGGAAGCTCTGTTCCATCCTGCTTTCCAAATCCAGCAGCACGACTCGATGAGGTATCTGGGACAGCTCGGGTAAGTGTTTGCCTACAGGGCATGTGTGCATGAATGCACTATGTGTGCGCTCTTATACTGTGCCAGTGTTTGTAAGGTTCAGTTAAAGTTTTAGACTTTTACAGTGAGGACATTTGGCTGTTAATAACCTCTTTTTAATCAATACTTTTTGGAAGCTAAAAAAATAGCTAGAGTTATAAATAATATCAGAAGAACAATAAAGCAAACTAGACAAATTCTATCATCAATTTTAAATATAAACTACACCGCTTCTGGTTTAAATCTGACTATAGATATGAATACAGATATTATTGTGACATAAACAGATACAAGTAGTAGTAGCCTTGTATTGCATCCTTACAAATTGTTGTATGAGGGTCCCGATTTGGTTTTAGAGTTAAAGTTTTAACTGGCTTAGATTCTGTGAAGTACCACTGGGTAGCTTGTAAAGTCTCCACCGGAGATTTAAAAAAAAGAAAACATCATGATTATGCTGTATTAATCTGAAAAGTAACATATAATTAACTTGTCAAAAAAATGGAGTGGAGTAAAAAGTACAATATTTGTCAGTATGAAGTAGCACAAAATGAAAATACTAAACTACAGATATTTCAAAATTGTATTTAAATACAGTACTCGAGTAAATGTACTTAGTTACTTTCCACCACTGCAAGGAAATGCACTATATCAATAACTCTCTTTATATGTACTAAAGCACAAAAGTGTGTGTGTGTGTGTGTGTGTGTGCGCGCAATATGACTGAATAGAGGAAACACAATACAGCATTTGTACAAGTACTCACGTGTTTTGAGGTTGGTGTGTTCCCATTAGGACCCAAATGAAGATGGAATGAGGAATACAGGCAAGAGAAGGTGGAGGGAGGGGTGGCGGAGGGAAAGGACCCCTTCGGGCTTACCAAACAGCCCAGGAATGCAGCAGTAAAAATGACTTGGGCTCTCTGGCACAAGATGGCCCGTGTGACTGGGTTTAGATGATGACTGTGACAAAGACGCCTTTCTTACGGACTTAAATAACTACAATACACTGCAAAGCCACACACAAGCAACCGCTTGTTATAGAAAATATGGATACACATGGACATGCCGGTACACCCATGTGCACGCACAAGAAACGCACCTTTTGTGTACAGTGGAACAAATGTTCACCTTCGCACAATGGTGTGCAATAACCGCATGCAACACTGGAGTAGCACGCATTAAAATGTTGCATCAAACTAATCATAAAACATGAGCAATGAATACATCACTGCTTACATATCACATTATATGTGGAATTGTATAATTTAAGGTAACAATAATATTTATTGCTCAACCCTGAGTATTGATTAGCCATTTACTATTGTATACATTACATTTAATGTTGCAGCTGGTAAAGGGGGAGCTATTTTTAACTAGTTTGTGTGCATTTAATTTGAATTACTGCAGGGTAGCTTGTGAATTTGCCACCATAGATCAATGAGGTCTGATAATTATACTGTATTTTTGTATCAGTCTGGTTATGAAAAGTAACTAGTAACTAAAAATATAAAATAAATGTAGCGAAGTAAAAGATACAATATTTGCCCCTAAAATGTAATAAAGTCAAAGTATGAAGTAACAGAAAAACAGAGATCAACATAAAGTGCAAACAATTATCATTTCAGTAGTTAATAAACATTTACATATAAAATCGACCCCTTTTAGAAAATACATTTTCATATACACCTCTGTTCTGCTAACTGAATCACCACTCACTCCTGTGTGTTCTCGCACGCAGCTGCATGAAATACAAATATTTTGCTCTTTGTTAATATTGTCAACAGTAAAATCTAGGAATTTAAAATGGGAGTCTCTTGATCAAAACAACCTTGCTTCAAGGAGTAGTAGTAAAATATTTCTGTGTACTTGGCCAGGCCTACTAGCTAATGTATCCCATATGGCTTGGAAATAACGTAATACCATTCATTCTTCAAAAGGTTACTACCCGAATCTGTTACAGTGGATTTTTAGTGGGAGTCTCAGAGCTTTCAGAAGTTTTAAAGAGTGTTTTATTTGAAAAAAAAAAAAATGATTATGCAGTGTTCTTGAAAATACTGCTCTGTTGAGAGACGCTATTAGATCTGAAGATGTTCAGACTTCAGGCTCTCCATGAGAACTTTGTTCAGACAGTTTGAAACTTTAGGGCTGCGGTATTATTGAAAGCATTGGTGTGTGAGTCTTCATAAATGTCCCACAGGCAAAGACTCGAACTTCAAAAGAATCTGCATAAAGACAGGAAAATAAGATCAAAATGGAACAGCCTATGCCTCAGAGACTATTGTACAGGAGGGTGAAAACTGAGATTATTTGGCTTTTGAACAGGTTTTAAAAAAAACTTATTAGTAACATAAGAAGTGTATTCCTGCCTTCATCAGTTTTAAGCATCAAGAGAACATAGCTTGGCTGTCATACAGAAGTTAACACATGACCTAATACTGAAATATAGTACATAACACCTGCATAATGGATTCTTTGTTGTTTTTTTTTTTGGCGTTACTGTGACCTGCAGTAAACATGGCATCTCAGCTCTGGCTTTTAAGATGTGGATAGTTTCATTTTGCTGCCCATTCGAGTCAGAAAAATGACATGCTTATGTTCCTTGGCCGGAGATGAGCCATTTCCCATCTCCTGATCAGTTTTCACCTCTGCTACCAGTTCAGGTGTTACCCTCAACAATAGTCATCCTGTCCAAAGTGTCACCCTTCACATTCCTAAACCCGTGTAATCCCAGCTCCACTACATCATAGTGTTACCACAGGTGACGAATATCTCCAGCGCACACAGTGCGTCCTTTGTTCCCCCTGTGTTTGACTTTCCTTTTTAAAAACAAGGGACAGCCAAGACCAGACAACATGGGGTGCGATTCGTTAGGGATCTGAGTAACACTGCAGACTTTGCAGCTCATCAGGACTCGAGTCAAAGTGTTTTTATGAAATCCAGTTTGTGTGCGATTGAATTAATATCTTAACCATATCAAGAGAATAATCTTTACACCAAAGACTGATTGACTTGAACAGGGTGTGTTTTAGAAATCTCCAGGTTACTGTGTCTTTATCAGCCGTGTCATAAGTCCACACAGCCAGCAATAGAAGGGAAAGTTCTATAAATCACTCTAACAAAGTGCATAGAGACAATGCATCTTAAGCAAATACATTTCTGTAATCTTACTGATAACATCCAGGTGCACAATAGTGATTTTCTTATCAACAACTAGTGTATGACCATTGTTTATCCAATAGGTGGCACCACCACACAGCAGAGAAGAAGTAAAGCTTGTTTACATACGATATAACACAGAGAGGGGATTTTTCATTCAGAAATGATGAGGCTTGGACGTCTGTCACCCTGCTGATAGGCTGCATTTAAAGAATTACCTATGATTTTAAGGTCTATGAAACAGTGGAACTGTCTGCATGTGGAATTATTTTAAAACAACTGTTTTTATTAGCAGTAGGGTGCTTAAAATAAAATAAATCAGAGCAATAATACTAAACAATTTCTATCTCTTTGTAGGGTTATTGTCACTTCCCACATCAAACATTTCAGCTGCCAGGTAACAGACTGAAAAATACCTAATAACCTTATTACTTGCTCTGCTTCCTTTTTATTCCGAGTCCTCCATCTCTCTCTTGGATGGTGCTATGATCATTTCTTCAGTTCTGTGTCATCAGAGTCGCCGTGCCATTGTGCTCTGATAAATCAAACTTGGCTGTGGAAGCTGTGAAGCCTTTTGCCAGCATCTTGCTTCATTCATGAGCAATTACTGCTTCCAGACCGTTGTTCATAACAGCACATTTTTGGATTTTGTAAGAGACACAGTAAATGTTTATGCCAAATACCACTCCCTAGGAGAGGAGAGACCATAAAACGAAAAGATCTGCAGCTAACAGTGCATGCAGTGTTTTTCTTATTATACCTGCAAGTGTCTTGTAACCGAAGTATTTGCTCGCTGTCACTGTAATCATTGCAATTTCTTTGTAATTAAAAAACTGACAAGTGAATAGTGGCATTGAGTGTTTTCCTTATAACGGTGACTGTGTCTGAACATTAATACGGCATCAGCCTAAATTAATGGAAGCAACGCTCAAACATTAACTTCACGGCTATGGCCAATCGCTTGTTCTCTCTCAAACCTCATCGTCGTCTCCACTGACACTCTCCACCTCTGCACTGACTCCAAAGACGTCTCATAAACCACCACCAGGAGCCATCTGTGCCCAAATCACCAAATTGCTCTGTAAGTTTCTCACTGCATATTTGTCCAGTCCCTGCTCAGAGACAGAATGTGACTTCAGAGCAAATGTTGGAAGAGTGTCTATATAAAATCTTTCTTTGGTTAAATGATAAGTTTGTTTATATTGAGCTCCCCTGTCAACTGCAGGCTGGGCTAGATATGTGAGAGATCATCTTCCTTTCAGAGGGCTTCATCAGATCATTAGGACATTAGGAGACTGCAGGCATCTCACTAGTCTTCCAACAATATTGCACTTTCCTCAGATAAAGAAACTTAAAAACAGAGATGAGGGACCAAATTGTTGATAACCTCATAAGTCTTTGAGGATAGGCTGTAAACTCTGTACTCTCAGAAGGAATAAATAAATAATATATGGGAACCTCAGAGCTCACTGTTGTGGGGGAAGCACTGATAAAATGAGCTGCAAAGTGTTACTTCCAAATCCTTACTGAAAACAACACTATGATTTGGTGATACTGCTGTGCTTATCATGAGTTACTCCACCTGACAGAGGCAGTATCTGTGGAACATTTATGGTGTCCTAACCAATTGTCAGTTTAACCAATGAGCACAACCTGAGCCTTGCATGGAAGATGCCTGACTAAATGCAGAACATTTCTCCAAAATCTCTGAAAAAAGAAAAGTATAAACATTTCTTAAACATAAACTCTGCAGGACGTCCTTGTCTATGAGCTTATTGATTCAGCTTCTGAATCACACAGCAAACTCAACAAATTCACCTGTCATATATATAAATGCACTGCATTTATGATTGAATATGTCAATAAGCTCCAACACTTTCTGTGTTCAATTATGATCCATGTGTTTGTCACAAAATTGAAAACAATTGTGAAGGGATCATATTTCAACAAGCTGTAATTGATGCAGGCTTGTGCCATTACTTTGCAGTGCTCTGATGATGGACCCAAGTAAGTATCTTGAAGCCAGGACCACCATCTGCCTTTCTCCCATTTGTTTCACTGATTTTAATAATAAAGCCTGGAACACCAAGTGAGCTATGTCGTTTTTGTCAACTCTCTCAAATTACTAAACAGTTCTTTGTTCATTCTGCAGACTTTGCTTTGCAGCTCAATCATGAGGTTGAATGAAACAGAAAAACTTTAGGCTGCAGCCAGTGAGAAGGGATTCAAGGCAGGGATTACATTTTGTACAGACATCCATGGCCACCACAGTATATTTATACTCACTTTAATAACTAAACGTTCAAGTGACAAAACCCTCCAGCGGCCATAGAAATTATGATAGGAACAATGCAGGAATCAGATGATGCTTTTATACAACCACAAAGTCCTTTAAAAAAGTATGTTACACAAACAAGGAATTTGTTTCTGGTACAGAACCGAGGCAGCCATCTGTGACGCCAACTCACACCGATGACTCTAACCATCGGGGGCAACTTCGGGGTTCAGTGTCTTGCCCAAGGACACTTCAACATTTGGACTGCAGGTACCAAAATCTGACCCTCTGGTTGGGAGATGACTGCTCTACCCACTGAACCAAAGTCCAATACCACAGGAAGTACTTTTTCCTAAACAAAGTTGTTTTTCACCATAATCTTACTAAAACTTTACCATAGCACTTCTCCTATCATATTTATTTATCAAACGTTTGTCTGCGGCACATCTCCTGTTGGCGGTAGGGGAACTATTTTAGGAAATGCACCCATGGGTTGTATCGGGGAGGTAGGCCCAAACAGCCTATATGGTCATTTAGGCTGGGGAACTTGTTAGCACTGTCAATGTGAGCATGCATCCTGATGTCGGCATTTATCTCAAAGCACCGCGCTGCCTCAACAGAGCTGTGTACAACTTTTAGCATGGCTGTAGACTCTTAGCCTTGTTCATTCATCAACAGGAAGAGTAAAGAGCAACAGGTCAGGCTTGTGGTATTCAACAGAAGGTAATGACCGGAGCTTTGTTTTAATTACCTGTCTTTATGCAGCCTCCTCTCCTGGCTGGCATTTGAGTTTATAGCTAGCCAGGTAATTACAGAGGTGTCACGTTCCCACAGACACGGCATACACTATCATAAGCACAGCTGCTAGTCAAAGTCTTTCTTTTTTCTTTTACTGGAATACTCTGAATGCGTTAAGACCCATCTAGACGAGCTGAAGGTTAAATCCCATTGGAATGTATCTGAAGGAAGCTAATTTGTTCACATCATAACCAAAACCAAAATCAAATGTGATCAGCATGAGCCCGAAAAAACCAATCTTAATCCAACTGAGGTATTATATTATATCTGTATTATACTGTATAATGAATGTAGAAAAAAATGACATACTGCTACGTCTCATAATGAACAACTTTCCCAGCAAAAAAAAAAAAAAAACCAAGAATCAAAAATAAATGTAAGACATCATTCTGTCACATTTTACTAATCCAGTTAATTGACTGCAGTCATGAAAAGAATGAAAATTTCTTTTAAGTTACTCTATGTTTTTCTTACCATAGAGGTAAATATCTGGAAAATATTCTTGCATTCTGTTTCTTCTTGTTCATAAGGTGAAAAGGAAAAATAAACTGTTCTGTTTAAGGCTAAAAAACTGAAGAATTTAACTTTAATGCAACTTACATGTGAGGTGGACAAAGGTAGAAAACATTATTAATTCATTTTGTTACTTTGAAATGTAGAAAATAAAATGTGTTCAATGTTTTATTAAATAAATATTTCATTTTGTGACAGTTTAATCATAGTTTAGTCATTTAATATCTTAAAATAATAGTATATTATAGTAATTATAATCACAGGTAAGTCTACAACAACAACAAAACTTTATAGATAATGTAAAGAGCTGAATAAAAGATAATTTTAACCTCATGTTTTACTGTGTATTGTGTCTGCTAGTAATCATTTACTTCTAGACAAATAAACAGGGCACAGAATCTTTGCAACTAATTGCATTAACAAGAAGAAATACCTCACAGGAAACAACCCCCACCCTGTGCTCACATTCTTCATCAACAAGTAATTAACAGGAAAGCCAACAGACAAACATTAAACCAGGAGCAGGTAAAGATATCGCTGGCTGGATGTGTCTCCACTGAAACATTTACACATTATCCTCCTTGGTGAGAAGTGGAATTGTTTCATAAAAAGCCACCGTGATTTAAGTGGGCTAGCGATAAACAGAATATACTCTATTACTTTACTATATAACTTAATAGGGATACAAAGGGTCAGAGAAATCCATAAACCAAACATCTGTCAGGGAATCAAAAGTCTGCCTTTTAGTTAAAGTCAGTCAAACGTATAATGATGACAAACCAGAGCTGTACAGCAGGATGTTGCACCCCATCTATGCAGGAGAGGGTTTCAGATTTAGTCAGTGGGGGACAAACAACATTTTTAACATTTGCAACTGTGCCTCGAGTGACACTTGGTGCACTGTGGTTGGTGCACAAATGCGATGAATTCATCAGACTGATTAGATTTTCCTCTGGTATTGCTTTAGCTGCTGTTTGCCAATATAGTGTCAGCTCTCTGTAGATCATTTTGACTCTACTTCAGGCAATAAAAATCAACCAAGGTTCATTAGGTTGTGGAGTAGAAGATAAGTCCTGCTCAGGCAATAGAAGAGAAATATGTGATAGCACCCGTACAGGTCAACAAGGACAGAGGCTAACTGTCTGTGTGGATGCTTCTCTGCTGGTTATAATGCAGCTTCTTTTCTAAAATGACTAAAAGAAAATTAAAATAAATGCAGCAACAAGCTGAATCTACATTTGATCTAAAGCTCTACATTCTTTCCCCGTGAGAAATGGCTGCAAAAAACAATTATCTATTAAAGTAAAAGTAAAATCAAGACCACAGTCAAACTGGCAGCTCTCTGACACTGTGCTCATGCATAGTGGTGCACTAATGGCTAGTAAAGCTGTGAGCTAAATGATCTTTGAACTAAAGCAAATGAGCAGAAAACATTACACTATACAGGCTGAGATCAGCAACAGAGAGCAAAAAGAGACTTCTACCATTACACTTGCTCCTGAAAATGTTACTTCTTGCATCAAGTCAGCAATAATTTCTTGAACATTTCTGCTTAGACATCAGAACTGAATGATTGATTTGGGCTTGGTTATAACAAAAAAGCTAATTACTCCAACACTGGTAGGGGAAGTCAGATGGGAAAGTGTGGTCAGTGAGGATGGTACAACAACATCAACAACAGAGTGTTCCTACAGGTTTAAGCAGAAATTCATAAAGTGTTTATGCTCAGAAGTGAGTTACTGTTTACACTAGAAAAAGATTCAGCCACTGTTTGACAAATATGAATTAATAAAAACAACTGACTGATCTGTTTTTGTCATTTCATCCTTGAAATAGAAGGGAAATCATTACAGATCTGAAACACCTACCTGATATTTTTGTATTATATTTGTTTCAGTTAATATGCAAATGGCTCATATACTATAAATGTTGTTCTGGAAGAGTTTTTGGCCCAGAGCTAAAAAAAAAAAAAGAATAATAAAGGTACCTGAATCAACAACTTTAAGTTAGTTTGGCTATACACCTCTTCACACAGTTCTTCATGCTGTGTGGAAGCCTGTACAGCCCTTTAGCTCTATCCCTTGTGTAACAGAGTACAGTTCTATACCCTGAGAGGCAGCTGGCTTGACAGGGAGAGAGGGAGGTGAGAAGTTTGCGTCGCTCACCAACTGCTCTGACATCCTTGTGAAGGACTCTGAGTAAAATTGAGTTCCTGAATGTCAGGGATGTCATTGAGTTTCTATGGTGATGACACCCTGTGAATCCAGGAGACTGCTGAAAAGATTTTAGCACATTTGATTACAGAAGAAATCTGTGACGTGTGTTAAGGGCAGCAGCGATGTGTGAGGAACACAAGTGTGCATACAGGTACTATGAAACCAAGTCATCCCAAATTCTAAGACAGGTTGTAAAATATCTCCTGCTCACTGTATCTGCTGTTTCTACAACAAAACCACTGGAAAAAAAAAACTACAATGATTCAAATTCAGCAATTTGCAATATCAGAATTTAAGCCATAACTCGACTGTGTGGACCTTAAGCTTCCATTGTTCCTCGGAGCAAATCGTTCTTGTAATCAAGTACAACAAGCACACTTTGTTGTATTATGAAGCTGGCTCACTCAGTGACTCACTTTTTGAAAATATTGCTTTTTCTCTACTTGCTGATGGAATGGCTCACTTCCCGTCAAGCTGTCTTTCAGTCAGGGTGACTGCTGAGAATTGCAGTGTGAAAAAACTGCGGCTGAGATTTTATTGGCCATAAAGAAAGTGTGACAGGTGGGTCCCTGAATCTGGTGACAAAACCTGGATGCTGTTGCACCACAGATGACTCTGGGTGACACCATACCTACAGAAAATGTGTGATGTGACCACACTTTGAATGGAATCCAATCAAATCCAAATTTAAGTAGCACTTTGAAACAATGTCTTGTTGACCAAAGTGATTTACACAAACTAAAATAAAAGAAACAGAGCTACAACATGTAAATGTTGTGAGGAGAATACAGATAGATGAAACATTTACATGGTGTCTTACATATTATCATACCAGTCTGCCTGATTGCAAACCACCATCAAACCTGTTTCTGATATTGTCAGCTCGCATGTTTTTAAATATTTCATTTAGCAGGTCCCAGCTCCTCCCACCTTGCTGACACCTGCTATAAACACAGTTCAGGTTCATTCACGGCATGAACTTTGTATTTTTAAGGAGTGACAGATATTGGGATTGATTAATGCCACAAAGTTCTAAAATGAATTTGTAATAGTCATTCTTCTGGTTTTCCTACATAGGAGCCATTCATGAATCTCTATCCTCCTTATCAGTCCAACTGGCTGCACACATAGCGCTCTGCTTCTACCACTGCCAACATCCAGCCACCTGTCCAACCACGGGCACCAACCATTGAAACCCAGCATCTGGAGACAGAGTGATAATTGGTCTAGGTGCTTATGTTTCCCAAATGTCCCAAACATAACTCTAGATTACAGTAAGTCTGCACCAAACATACTGTATCTATGTGTTAAACAACTACTTGTAGTCATAATTAATTCTTTGTTCCAGAGCGTGGTGTTCTTTTCATATTCAAATGATTAGTTTAAAGACAGATCAGTGCATGTTCTCTGAATGAGTGTTACTCTAGGCTTGATGTTCAGCTGCAGCTGCCTTTTGGCACACACAGTTTGTAATTAATATGAGCTCAGTGTGTTTCATCCTCTATCACTGGGCAGAAAACAGTAGATCATTAAAGTCAAGAGTGCTGAGATGGGCACTGAAGGACTAATCTCATCTGTTTCAGCATAGTGGCTATCATCAGCTTTTTGATGTGCCAGAGTAGGACTCGTCCTGCCACCAAAGTAAATAGGCTGACTGAGACAGTGCATGTCGGACGGAAGATAAAACGCACATGCTCCGGTGGCTTTTATATTCACAGAAAGAAAACCTCCAGCAACTAATGGTTGACAAAAATGTTCTAATTGGTGCAATTATATGATAATGATAATCTAAAATAATGGGTGCATGAATCGTGACTTTAATCAACATCAACAGCCTGTGTCTGTAAAAGTATATTCAAAAGCTTGAAAGAGAGGAAATAATCCATTTACTAATACATTCATTCATGCTCAGACCTTCTATTTAAGAGACAGTGAATAAATAACATTTTATAAAACAATGGTTATGCTGACAGTTGAAGATGTATGTAGGTTTCTTGTATCTAATCACAGTGTTAGCATCCACTGGGATTAAACTGAATCCCTTGACATGCTGCATCTTTTGTCAGAGACTCGGTACTGTAGCTGTGACTAGTGCAGTATGGATCAAGTGCCTGCAATACAACTTTAATATTATGCAGACAAAAGGAGGATAAATTCTGAACAAAATATTTAGCAAGTATTTGAAATGTGAAGCAAAACTATTTCTTTTATTGCACCTGACAAAAGTTTACTATGCTGCTGACAGACCATTTATCATTTTGAAAGACAAAATAATTTCGGGGGAAAAAGGAACAAAATCAAAACAGTACAATGCTGTCACTGTCACTTTCAGAATCTCTTATCTTTTGCAGCCTGCAAGTCAAAGGCCACTGTTACACTGCTGGCCAAGAGCATGTTTGTGTATTTCTCAGATGAGCTGTTCATATACTGATTGTGGGGGACACAGCTGACTGGAAGCTCTAATGAAAGTGATTATCACCAAGCCTTCTATCTACTCTCATAATGAATGTCAAGAAACACACTGTTAACCCTCAACCTTTCATCTAGAGAAAAAGGAAACTGTTTCCATCATTCTTAAAAACAAAGCCTGTTTTTGTCTGTCTGAGTTCAGCTTCCGTGTTAGAGAAAGGACGACTACTCCTTATGTTCAGTGATCTCTGATGTGTGATAACACATCAGGTGTCAGTGCTATTCAATGCTGTAGCTGAGCCAAACACAGATGGTAATCTCTGACAGCTAGAAAGCCAATAAGAGAGCACCCAGTTTGAACAAGGTTCCTCTGCTGACATCAACAAGCCAACAAAGATAACTAAATAGTTTTCTAATGTAATATTAAATTACATTGCATGTTACAGATAAGTTCATTCATATCACAGCAAGCCAGATTAATAAGCAACAACATGACAAATTAGAATTTCTATAAGAAGAAACAATGATTATGAGCTTATCAATTTATTTAGTTTGAACGTGTTCAAGTATGTGGTGGGTTGATATGATAAGTGAACTATTTTTTAATCCAGAACAAGAAGGCTTCAATAAAAGCTTTGATCTTGCTGATAGAATCACACTAAATCAATTATTTCTGGGCTTTGAAATCTCAAATAAAAAAAAATAAATAAATAAAAAGCAGGGGGGTCTGGAGTCAATCCCAGCCATCATTGGGTGAGAAGCAAGGTCCACCTGGACAGATCACCAGTCTAATAGTTGTGGACAGCAGAATGAGTTTTCTTTGCTTCTCTTAATGGCTTTGTGGTGCTTTTCAATCAGCAGACCTTATATTCTGCTTTCCCCAGCTTATCAGACTGACATATTGAGCAGCACCCTTTTCCATTAATACCTCTCAAAGTGTGGTGAGAAATGGTTTCATTGACAACCCAGCTTTTTATCTGTATTTATTTATTTATTTTACAAGCTGTCGTGCTGTTCCCTTTTTGTTTGTTTGTTTGAATGGAAACCTGAAAAAAAAAAGCATGTCGGTGATACTTTTGTTACAAGCCCATTTTTTGAAGACAGCAAATAAAATGCTCTGGCTAGAGATTCTTGGTATGTACCTGTATATGGTTTGCTAAAGTGGGAACAATGAAAGCATTAAAGTCCACACAATTACCCACAGTCATGTGTATCAGTGTACATGCTGGCAGATACGCAAAAAGAAAACCCACAGCATTCATGCACAAATTTATAGCTGAATTTCAATGTGTATTTCTATATTTATAATATTTAATCCCCATTAAAGTGTGTATGACTTACTAATATTGTACATCAACTACCATCTTACATTTAATTAACCACATTTTATTTGTTTTGTACAACATTACCTATATACACATAAATGTTTAGCATCCCTGAGTGCAGTAAGAACATCCATCCATCCATTATCTATACCGCTTATTCTTGAATAAGTTGCATGGAGGAGGCTGAAGCCAATCACAGAAGACAATGGGGGAGAGGCAGGGTGCAGTAACAACATGCAGTTATTATCAATATAAAACCTGCCCAGGAACAGACCTAACCACTATAATGTGTCCCATTGGGGATCTAGAATGATATCATTCATTCTCACCAGGTATATATTCCAAACACCCGCTGACTCTCATTTTTAACTAAACTATTCCTGGGCAGATATTAAATTTGGTCACGGAGAGTACTGAATAAAAGTTTCTGCATAAAATATATACTTTATCATGCTCATTACAAAGATAGTAATGAGAATTATAATGGATTCTTTGTGGATGGAACTGCACTTCACTGGGTTTATTTTATTGTAACAGAACTTCATTTCTCATCAAGAGTTTCAGAACTTTGTTCCTGTTAGACTGCTTAGTAATCAGTGAATTATTACAGCTCCATTAAAAGGCTGCATGATGACAGCTTGTCTTTTATTCTACCTTTCTGCTGTAAGATAACAGGGTGGTTTGCTGCTTGTGCTTCAGTCCACTTCAAACATCAAATAACAAGGTGAATCTTTATGTGACTTTGGATTAGGCAGTCATACAGTAGGTTTCCTGAAAAGAGAGCAGTCCTTCCTAAATCTGGAAGAGGTTTAGGATATATACTATTACTATAAGCACACATTTTTGATAATTCCAGTGCTGTAATTTGCCATAAACAGCAGAAATGTTCCAACAAAAATTGGAGCAGAAAATAAACTTCAATTTGATGTGTGCAATTTGGTACAGAGATGATTAAGTGACAAATAGTGCAGTCTCTGAAGTCTTATCTCTTCTCAGACTCTCCAAGGATGTCCCCTTCCACCTTTATTATTTACCTCATCAATCAATCCTCTGGCCATTGCCACCTGGGGTTACCGTACCCCGTACCCCCCCACCCCGAATGTATATTGCAATTTTTCCAGCTGCCTGGTATAAGAGCTTTTAGTCCCAGGAGCCCTTCATTTCATCATACTACCCCTTATCTCTCTAAGCCTTTAACAGAGTCCATTTAAACCCCCCAGTAAAGCCATACTATAAATTGCTCACTAAACTTTGCAAACCTTCACCACAGCAAATCTCTTGACAATAAAGCTGTTTCAGTTCCATCTTAATATAGTGGGGGATGAAGTTACACATGCTCTTACATTTCCAACTCGTAAATTTTCTCCTCAGAAGGTTTACTTTGAACAATATGTTGTCCACACAGCTTACACTCTCATTTTTGCTGGTAGCATACAAATCCCAGTGATTCTGTCATTTGTTTGTGTTTTACACAGCCATATAATTTACTGATGCCTACTTAATTTACTTATCTAGGTGTCACAGCGTTATGCTTCTGATTTAAATAAGATTCACCTCTGCTCAGTGGGTTCAGAGCTGCTTCAGTACATTTCTCATTGTATGTGCTGTGTTACGTTGCTGAGAGCCAGAATCATTAAAACAGCTTGGGAGGACTGGGATATGTGTGTGTGTGTGTGTGTGTGTGTGTGTGTGTGTGTGTGTGCCTTTGTTATTAGGAGTCATAGATGACTCTGCTGTGATTAGCTCGGTCATAACACAACAGTTCTCTGCAGTGATCTCAAGTCTACACTGACACAGTTACGGTAAATGTTCCAGTTCTCCGTACCAGTCATACTTCCCACATGGACCCTCTGTAAATCCACAAAACATACAGATAAGAATTGTGCAGACTGTTTTAACACAGTCGGTAAATTTATACATTTTAAGCATTACACTGAGCTAGGTATTAACATATCTTACTTACTGTCAAAAAAAAAGAATCACAAAAGTGATAAAATGACCCCAACTACAATCCAAAAATTCATATTAGGATTAAACGCATCAAGCTTGTATTGTGGCCTGTTTGGATTTTCTCGGGTTATAAGTGCTATAGTTTCCATCTGTGACAGGTGACATGAGGAATATTTTAAAATCCACAGAAAAACTCAGGATATTGTATTTTCCATGACCTGCACTTCTGTGACACAATGCTTTAAAACAACAGGAGCTGTTGTCTCCTGCTCTTCAAGCTAAATGCCCACATTGGCATAAACACGTCACAGGCTCATGTGACTGACACCCATGGACACTGATTACTCTGGAGACAGCACGAGCTTCTGCACCATGACAGACGTCACAAATGTAACCGAGTCGTGGCTGTTGTTTTCTTCTCAGTTTAGCCCTCTTAAGGCCCATCTGTCCACATCAGTTCACCTCAGCAGAGGCAGGTATCGGTGTCAGAGCGCAATACTGTCACCAAGTGTTAAACAAATATGAGCAATGAGCTGCGGCTTCTTACACATTGTAGCATCATGTGAGAGTGATTTGAAATGGTTCTTATTAACATTTGGTGGCAAAAGAGTGGGCAGACCTTTCTTTACAGCATTGTTTATAGACAGTGTAAGCCAGAAAGCACTCACCACTACACCATACACCTCAGTTTCCTGTTTTGATTTGTCACCATTTGTTCACATTCATACAAAGTTATTAGTTCCCTACTGCAATAACACTACAGAGCTCACTGCAATGCAATATATTGAGCTTTAATGGCACATAATTCACGTGAAAGTAAAAAAAAAAAAAAGGTTCTATATACTAAACAGCACATGCTTCTAGCTATAATGGTTGAAAGGTCACTGTTAATAGTCTTATTTAATAAAATTTGAGGTTATTTTAATTTAATTACTGCACAACTGACAAATCTCCTTCTCAATTACACAGTATATGACAAGTTCCAATAGCAGCAAGGCCCTTGGTTTGTTCATATTAAAGATTCATTTAGAGCCAGGCAGTGTTTTATTGAAACAGGGTTTATTACTGCAGCCAGAGGCAGCCGAGCTCTCCATATCTGTCACTGTGTCTCTGGTAGGTAATGACAACACGCCACTGCTGCCAAAGCAAAGCAACCTTCTCCTTTACTCACGTTCCCTCTTTCAATTTGCCACTTGCCGTGTTTCTGTATCTCCTTACACAAGCCATCTGTCCCTGGGCTGCGTGTTTTGTGCTCTGTGTTGCTGAGCAAACACTGTGCGAGCCTCATAGAGTTTTCAAATCCTAAATTCTAAACTGTTACTCACTGGAATATAGTATGTAAATAAACAAATTATCACTCCCTCTCACAACCAACCAAACAAATAAACAAACAAAAAAACTATATAGCTCTCAGGTTGTGTTTGATCCAAGGCAGGCTTTTCTCAGGTGGACAGATTTTGGCTTTGTGCAGGCTCCAGTTATGGTCAAATCAACACTTAGGTGCCTTCTTCACATCATTGATCGAGTAAATGGACACTTTCACTCTGAATTTTATGGTGACAATTTGTTTTAAGGTTAGGGTAACGGCTATGGTTAAGGTTAGGGTAAGTCTACAGGAAATTAATGTAAGTCAGTGTAAAGTCCCCACAAAGAATGACAGCAAATGTGTGGCCTTGTATTACTCATGATGCGAGGTAGAGCGGGTCGTATCCCAACCGGAGGATTAACGGTTCAATTCCCAACATGTCAAAGTGTCCTTGAGCAAGACACTGAAACACTGGTTGCTCCTGGTGATAACACCTGTGTGCGAATGTGAGTGCGAATGGATGAATGGCCAAACAGTGTGAAAGCAAAAGCTGTAAAACATAGAAAAGCACTATAAAAGTATAAGAACAATTATGGGGACAAAAAGAAAGTCCCCAAAACCTAATGGGTGAGGCCAGTAGTGGTTAGGGTATGTCTCCAAGAAATGAATGTACGTCAAGGTAATGTCCTCTGAAGTGATAAAAACACACATTGTGATGTGTGTGTGTTTAAGCAACTCAAGGCAGTGGTACTTAAGCAGGATAAATATGTACCTTCACGGCACCGGAGATAATCCCTGCAAGGCCATGGGGTGCACGCTGTTAGAATGACTAAAGCCAGAGATGAAAACGAATCATCACAAATGCACAGACAGGTGGATGGAGACAGAGACACTCACTTCGAGCTGAGCACTGTTCATCAAGCTTATTAAAGTGGACAAGCCTTTTGTCAGGCTCGTAAACTCTTTCTCCACCACCCGGCTCCTGTGCTCTGGACGCGTATGTGCAAAATCTAGAGTTTCTGTAGGTGTTTTTAATAATTTAACAATTTGCATTATACTATGACAGTGTTAAAAAAAATTAACAAGGTGAGACAAAGGATTGCTGAGACTTTTGCTGAGAAAATTATCAAGGCATCTTTTAATCATTCTTGCATGAAGGAGCACTACAGCAACAGTCAAGAAGTCTGACAATAATGCTCAGAGGAGCAATCTCTGTGAGAGCTACTTATACTATTCATTTCAGTTTTGTTGCTCTTTGTTCTTCCAGGCAAGCATTTGTCATCGGGGTCAGGTCACCATGTGTGTTTTCTTATCAGCAATTGCCTATGTTCTGACTTCCCGACCTAAAGAACAATAAACTTTTACAAGCAGTTTCCTGACTTCTTTAAGCTAAAGAACATCCTTTTACAATGACTGCACAACATTTGTTCATGGTAAACATTAGTTACACACAAGAAGGAAAGCTATGTCCAGTATTTTTCCATCACAGAGATGACACCAACAATTTTTATTAGACCATTCTGCATTTACTGTAACAGTCTGCAATAAAACATGTAGACCCGGCACTGAAAGCTCATCGGCTTTGCATCGAGGTCTGGTCACTTATGTGCCGGAGATGCTTGTCATGTTTTGTCCTAACTATAAGAAGGAAGACAGAAAAGTCTAAAAAGCAGCAAGGAAAAAATGTAGTTTAACTGGGACACTTTCAGAAAACATACAGTTTGATTAACACCAGTAGTCTTGTATTCTTAAAGACTGGCCATGGGCTTTGTTGAATCTTGGCCCATGAAAAAGTAGGTTTCCACCACCGCATGGAGATGAAGCACTGGTTCTCGCACCTGTTTGTGCCTTTCTTTTACTAAATTGCTTTCACACCTTGCTGAGTTTTAACAGCCAGAATGCTGATGTTGTGTATTTAAAGCGATGTCAGGTTCAGGAATAAATTACTGAAATGTGGCCTTTTGCAGACTCTTTTACAGCCACACGTTTTATTTATTCATTTATTTTGTATACCTGCCATCTATGCTGTCTAAATATGGATGCTGATGTCAAGTAGAATGTTGAGAAACATTAATATTCTTCATAGTTGAGTAAGCTTTCTGTTTCCAAAAGTGTGACAATATACAGGTTATGGGTTTTAGACCTGAAACATGGAAAAATGAGCAGCAGTTAGTGGCAGATAAAGCTAAGTTTTCTTCCAAAAAGGTATAACACCTTACTGAAATGCTTTAACTACAGTATGATGTGGATATTTTATTATTAGGTTCAGAGGTTCATCCTTAGTGAAAAGAAAAGGGCTTTAGTCCACAAACCAACAGTATATGCGTACCTTTGTTAAGCCAGAATCACAGAGACAGTGAGGCTTACTGTATGTTTCCAAATGTCAAATAGCTTGATCTAAATGCAAGTGTTGTTCTCAAGTATGTTAAGATCAAACTCCCAGACAGTCAAGTTGTACATTCTGAGAGAAGGACACTTTTAGTGTTAATTAAGCAGTTTGAATATGAGCAGGTGCTTCGCTGGTAGCTGGTAGATGAGAGGTCTGTGTTGTGCAGATGGCTGTGCATTCTGTTTACGCCTCTCCTCGAGAACAGTGCTGCAGCCAGATCTGCCTCCCCTGCCCCAATCTGAAGGCTAATATATTAAGTGTAGCACGGCCTCCTTCATACACATACCGATACAGATGGCCCTTTGAAGAAAATGATTCACAAAATCCAGTGATGTCTTAAATAAACCTTCTGCTATTTTTACAAATATCTCCAAGCTTTCTTAGTCAGTATCTGTTGAATACAATCACCTGTTGTCCGCTTATCAAATTTATCTTTTCATAATAAGTCTGGAGTCAAACATCATACTGCGCAAAACAACAGCAGCCTGGTGTTTTATCATTAGTTCTAGCTTTAACCACTTTAGCATTTATGATGGTCTTAGAGGAAATAACTGAGGATGTTGGTGTTGTGTTATTACTCTTCCTACAACCCCAAAACAATTTATCAACTCAAATATTTTGAATAATACATCTTTAATTGCATCTCAATAGTACGTGAGAAATCTGAGCTGACGCCTATCGTCTCTGGGTCTTGAAAAAAAGAGTAAAATCCAATTCTGGTTTCATAGCATTAGAAAAATGCACACAGTGACCAAACTCTGTTAGGGTGGGAGCCCCCCAGAAATTAAACGCTGATATAAGTATGAAAAAAACATCCCCATCATAATTTTAAATCAGCGTTTTTAATTTAACTTGACTTTAGAAGATTTTATAAGGTGAAGGAAGTATTCCAGTCTTAAAGCTGCAATTTTATATTTCCTGAAGTATAAAGGCTTTATTTACATTTTAATTAGGATAATCTACTAAGAATAATCAAAAGGAAAATTTATTTATGAGACATGAAAACACCCCAAATCCAAACGCAGTCACGTCTTTAGATGTTGTGGTCTCCGACGTGTTGTGTTTCTCATATGCTTTCTATCTAATCTTTAATGCTGTGAGAATGAAATGTGACGTAAGAGACTTACTACATGCAATTGTTACAAAAAAGATGAAGACAGTTTTGGATTTAACTTGAGCACTTTAAGAAGTATAGGGCAGCAAACACACTCAATCACACTTAACAGCCTCAAAATGAGCAGTTCTTTAGCTTCACTATGCTGTAATCAACAGGACAAGTGAACAGCAGTTGCTTTGCATGACAAATAACAGGTTGGGACAAGCCTGAGGCTTCGGGAGCACAGTTAACCACCAGGAACTGACCGGCTGTCTGCTATAATACACAAACAAGTGCCAAGAGGTAGAACAACAGCCGTGTGGACGTACCACAAAATTCAGTTCTCTTCACTCTTAAGTGTTTGCAGGATCAATTACAAGACATGTTTGGTTACATTCAAGCTGCAGCTGTGACACAAACCCCCATGCTGACATTTTTTGCAACATGGCTGCATCTCAAATCAAATCAGAATTTATTTATATAGCACTTTAAAAACAACGTCTGGTTGACCAAAGTACTTTACAAGGGCAAGTTAAGAACTAAAATAAATAATATCAATAGAGGACTTTAGGTGACTGAACAGAAGGGACATTTTTAAGCACAGTAAAAAGACAACGGCTTTAATTTACACTTCAACTCTCCTGTTACTCTAGCACCATCTTGCACTTGACCCACAAAATCAGACTCATTTATAATTCAGTTTTAGATGAAGCAGTACAGCCATACAGATTGTCTAATCATGATTTAGCATGCCAATTTGTCAAATGTCATTAGTACAGCTATTATGGGAAATGTGGAATTAGTATTTATATTTTCTGATCCTTCATCGTTAAGACATTTCTGCTGGGAGCATTCACCCAGACAGTTTGGTTCTCACCTTGTGTTTTACACCTGTACAGGAAGCACGACAGGCACAGTGATGGCAAACCACGGGATCTCAAAAGCTTAAGGACATGCCCCATCTATGCCACACTGACCGGCAGAAATCTTTTAATTTACATCTACAAAACAACCACCACAAAAAAACAACACTGGCAACTAGGTCAAAATCAAAGATATATCCAATTAGCTGTTTGCACCAACTTTAAATAATAATAGTACTGCATCTACTGTTTAAATCTATATATTTCAAATCAACTTTTATAACATCGAGGCCAAATACTTGACAAAATTTGGCAAAAATAAGTCCACTGTCTTCAAAGACCAAAGTCTGTTCAGTTGTCATGGCTCAGTTTTTATTATGTGGCCTTTATGTAACGTTTGATCATACAACGATGAGTGACTGTATGAAGCTGGAACTGTGACTGTTCTTGTTATTCAAGGACGGTATTTGGAAGTTGAATGCCTGCTGATGAAAGCTACATTAGTTGAAAGGTAAGTGGCCTTGGTGTTAAGATCCTTTACCCAAACATTGTTAAACAAAGAGTGCTGGGCTCGTATCAGCAAAATGTATTATACATGGCAAGTAGAACAGCCTCATAAATTAAAGTATGGCAGGAAAAACGTTTTGGTAATACAGATTATCTGCTCTGAGTGGATGATAGAAATATTACCACAGGATTATAAACACAATCTTGACATAGGCAGTACATCGTGAGCTTCACAGAATGAGTATTTATGGAGGTTTCATAAGAATTTTTTTGAATAACCAGAAGACTGAGACTCTGACAAGACAGACAAAGCAAAAAAATCCATAAAAATGTCTCACAGATGTGTGAGGACAGTGTTTCAAGGGCAGGTTGCAGAGCAGTTAAGGAACAAACTTATTGTTTGTATGGTTCTGCCTCTTGTTGATCAGACCAACACCCTCCATAATCACCCGGTCACCACAACTGTGTCTCCTATGAGCCACAGTTAGTCTCAGCAGTTTAACACAACAGCCAGACTCGCTATGTAAATAAGCAGTGGTCTGATGTGCAAAGAGCACATTTCTGATAAGAGGCCATATAATCAATACACTGTGAGGTGCCCTGGAATACAAAAACAGATTAGAGTCGGGCTAAGACAATTAGTCAATCAATCGATCCATTAAACAGAAAATTAAACAGCATGAACGCACTGTATAGTATCTCCAACAGGAAAGGACAATCTCTACATCTGTAGCAGCATGAAATGAATTTAGGTTTTAGTCCTTGTTAAAGAGTCTGAAAATCAGAAAATACCTTCACCTGGTTAATTCATTTTTCCTATTTCAAAATCATTACAAAAATGCCAAAAAGCATCATTAGGATCCACCGAATATTTAGCAGTTGCCTCAGGCTACTAACTCTTTGTCACTTTACGCTGACAGGATGTGTAATCAATACTTTTCATTCGGGGCCTGAACCAGGAAGGTGCTTGATCACGCCTCAGTAATTAGAAAGCAAATAAAGACCCTGAGCTTCAAGCTCTCTCCTGCATTGTATCACTGCTGTTGGTGAAAGTAACACATAACTAATCAACCCAGGGAGCCATGAAGATTTCACCCCAGACATCATTTAGTGCCTCTATGTGTTGGCATGCTTGTTTCGCTCTAGGAGAATACTGATCAACACTGGTGGTACCTGATGGGGGCTTTTGGTTTGTGTGTTACTGAGGAGTGTGTTCTTATCTTAAACTAGCCAGACATCCCAAATGAAAACACACAATGTCAGTGTTAAAATGCCACAGTATTATGCTGATTTGGATTATCCATAACATATTTAATACAAAATCAATTTAATGGGTCACTGATTCTTCTATTAATAACAGTATTCTCTTTGCTCTGAATTACTATCTATGGAAAACTAGGTACGTTTTTGAATTTCTATTGCTGAAGACTAAATCATGTTGTAACACCTGCACAGCCACTGCATTGTGGAAACACTGTGATAATATGACAAACACATCAAGGTTGACTTCACTGTCATCATGCTGCTTTTTAATTCTCTTCTAAAACAAATGTCTGTTCTTCAACAGTCAGGCAACAGAAACAAAACTGCTCATCACCTGAAGGTATTTAATAAGTATCTACATGTCACATATAAAAAAAAAAGACCTTGGTTGTCAAAAAACTCAACACATTTCAAAAGACTATTATCCGGCTGTCTGCTGAATTACATCAAGGCTTCACTTCCCTTCTTTGCATAACTTAATTCAGCCCCCCCACCTGTGTTAACTGGAGTCATAGAGGCTTGTTAAAGAGGCTAAAGACTTACTTTGCCTCCAGCACTGGTAGCTTCAGCTTCCCTGCTGAGGTGGAAAGCTGTGTGAATGACCTTTTCAGTTTTGTTGCTGCTGTGGAGTTCGAGCTAAGCAGCTGATGAGACTTGTAACTTGAATAACTGGACATTTATTCACCAGGTAACATGAAAATCACTGCAGCTGTTGTGTTCTGAAATGTTCCGCATCCCCAAACTCATACAAGTAGGTCTGCACTGTTTATTTTGAGAATGTTTAGGTCAACTTACACATATGAGTCATGTCGTCATTCTCCTCGCCCTGCAAAACTGGGAAACAGAAAATTAAATAAACCAATACCAAATTCATATATATGTGATTTGTGTGTGCATTACTTGTGAAACTACAGAATCCAGATAGTTCTGAAGTTGAAACCATGATTTAAGGTTATAGTAGATGATACAAGACATGTCCATCCACTTAATATTGAAGTCCAGGAACCAGCTAGCAAGACAACAGTAAGGGAATCAGCCTCTGACTGGTCGATTCCGTATTGGTCAGCAACATCAACACATCCACCATTATGCAGCTGTCAAGAAACTGAGCAGACAACATAGCCAGTGCCCCATACAATTTCCCTGGCAGCCTCTTGCTTGCAGAGTAGGCGTATTATTTGGTTTTCTTAGAACCACATACAGATTGCCCAAAGTGCCACTTTGTTGACAGCTGTTGCCAAAGGCTTAACAATACAGTTGTCAGAAATAAATGCTTAGCAGTTTGCTGAACTATTAAAACTCTGCAGAAAATCTCTAGACACAACAACAGTCTGACAAACAACTCCTGCTCAAAAGCACTGACAATGGAAATCCCCAATGCAGCAGAGCAGACAAGAGTCAAAAACATAACACAACACCCAGCAATAAAACTTTCTCTTTCTGTCCAGACTTTTTAAACTAGTAATAGCAACTGTAATATTTCACATAAAGATAATATTATATCAACTTTGAAAACTGAGTGATGATAAAACTGAACTTACATGTACAACAAATACTGTAGGCCCAGAAAACTTTGTGTAATCACACTGAAACAGTTCATCTTCAGAAGCTGAGGGTCAGAGGTCCAGAAAAATGGCCTCTGTCATCAGGATTTGGCTTCATCACTGGCCATTATAATCAAATGTCTGGATAAAATTGTGTTGCAAATGACGAAAACACTCTCCTACCTTTCAAATTTTGAAAGGTTGTTCCAATGGTGTGCCGCAGATTTCCATAGTCATTTGAATGTTGCCGCGCGTATTGTAGCTCGGTGCTGCCTCTAGAGGTTGGAGGCTAAATTAAAGATGACGGACTGGTATCTTGCAATAAACCTTCTGACCGCCAGTTGCGCTCTGGGTCGGGGTTGGGGAGGTTACCAAAGGCTCTATCTTAACTGAATTTTAAATCTAAAGAAATGCAGTTTGATGTTCAAATTCCCTTGTTCGTGGTAGTTTTACGCAAAAACATCTTGTCATCTTTTAATCTGTAAAGGGGCAAACTGGAAAGATGTTTAAGGTTTTGATACAGAGACCGTTTTTCTCAACCATCACCTCTTGGTAGGAGTCAGTCTGAATTTTGCCAAAGCACCCAACAAGCATTATGCCTGAATTATGGTGAAGTTAGTTGACGTGCCCAAAACACCTATTGCGTTTTCATTAAGTTAACAGATCATTTGATATGTCAGTTTGAGTTGACCTCTTTTTAAGCCTTATCAAAACGCTCCTCTATCATCTTCTCATCAAGTGGGTTTCTCTTAACGCCTCAGGTTTCATTAAAATGCATGTTCCATGTAAATCAGCTCAATCAGTATGCAGGGCTGAATCACAGGAGACGTTGAGAGGTGAGTGTGTTCAGCACCTCCTCAGGACGCTGTTTCTGGGCGTCCTTTAACATCTCCGCGCACTCCAGCTGGACACAGTCATCACACGCTTCATACCACATGCGCCTCGGAAGCTCGGAGCCAAGCAAGTGACGTTTGTTCCTTATTTTATTGTCCAGCCTTTGTGTCTTTTTCTCGTCTTTCGCAGACTACATTGAGGGATTATTAAGAAGAATACTGCACAGATGTTTTCCACTTCGACGCCAGTGAGAAAAACTTAAGGAGCATTTGGAGCAGAAGAATATGAATGTGCCATAAACACCTGTACAAAGGTGCATTTTGCAAATGGTGAGATTAAATCCAATTAACGGGTAAGACGATACTTTTGTTCAGTTAGAGTGAATGGTTGGTTGCCATATTGTTCAGCTGTTTAACGTACATAACCCGGTTAATATGATTATTCGATTTTAATATGAACATGTTCGAAATTTTAAGCACTCCAACGTTCACCGCAGTGTCACTGTTTTCCAGCCTGCAATTTTAATGTTAACTCATAAGATGATCGTGTTTTTGCACGTGTATTAGAGCATAATGTATCATTAAGACCAAACAAAAACCTCTGCCAGGTTTGTGCAGTTTGCTAACAATGAAAATGAAACTCCTTGACCTCATCATTAGAGGGGTTTTTTTTCTATAAACTGGATTCGCATTATTAAATATGAACATGTAATCATTTGTTCAGTTGAGTGTCCATCTTCTACCCTTGGTCACTATAGTTAGAGCAGAATGTGTAGCTTCTAGCAGTGGGGAGAGAAAACACTACAGGGGGAAAATGTTTTGTCACATTCTTCACTTTTGTCTGTTCTGGCGTTTCTGTGGCGCTTTTTATAGCAAGAAGGCATGTGGCACATTGTGGACAATGCCTCAGCTGCAGCACTTTATCCAATCACGATGTAATATTTATTCATATAAATAGGATATTTCTACTACCAACAGTGATAAGTGATTTGTGATAGATTCCATTTATGATTCATTTCAGTAACTGTGTTTTAAGGAAGCTTTTAAGGATGTTTTTATTTCTGTGCTCTCTTTCTGTAGGACTAATTATATTTTTTTTCCTATCTTGTGCAGTGCAGTTTGGTGTTTCTCCTTTAGACATTGCACTCTTATACTGCACGTACAGGTTGTGATGTCAACGAGCTCAAACCTTTACTAAAATTGAGGTGCCTGTTTACCAGAAACAAGACTCCAGGCCGTGTCCATCCTCTCCTGCTGCCACAGTGAAAAATGGAGAATGGCAAAATAAAACCTTTTATATTATTGGCACCAAACTAAGTTGTCGGACCATGTTTGCCTCCTGTGCATTGGCAGTGACAAGCACTTTAATCTGATTGCAGCAAGGCACTATCATTCATTTGCTTAGGCTGGGATTATTTTACATCCATGCTAACCCCATAACAAATGTGTCCGCAAAGAATTCATTGATAGCTATCACAGCTGATCATTTAGCAGCATTTGAAAAGCAAGTATTTCCCCAGGCAGCGCTTAAGGCTGTAGAGTGTACAGAGTGATTTCCCCTGGCACCAGTGCTTGACTGAATAAACATACACAGACAGTCTGGACTCTGGTAGAAGTCACCGATTTAGATCCTGAGGTGCTCTTCTTTACACATGCGATCAATCAGGTCTAGTTTCAAAGAAGAGGATCAGTGTAAGATTTATAAATTCACCATAGAAACTCTTTGCTATAAGGGTGATTTTAAAAAAAGAACACAAATAACTGTAACATCTTAAATCTGGTTTATAACAGGGATTATCATGTTGTGTCTTGTCATCATGTGCATTATGCAATGTCTACTTGTTACACTCACATCACAACCCAACATCTGTCAACAAGTGGTCTGAAGAAGGAAGGAAGATAACACTCAATATCTGATGAAAATTATGACTATGAATCTCACTTTTCTTCTTCTGCAAAGCATAAAATCAATATTAAAATCCATCTATCCATTATTTATACTGCTTAGTCCCAATCAGGTTGCAGGAATATTAAAATCAATAAATGTATTTATAATAGAGAGGTAATTTAAAATTTGTCTGGATTATTACTGACATAGATCTTCATGTGTGCAGTTAGGACGCCATAACCGGTGTGAGACTGAGAAAGACTGAGGTATCATGGACTCCTGGATCCTGCCATCATCCCCTCCGAACCTGTCAGAGAACCTTATGTATGACAGCTTCATGCAGGGCAATGAGTCTGGCCTTCATTGGAACTACACAGACCACAGCTTCAACAAAACCAGTACAGTGGTCATTACCTGCATGTACTTTTTGGTTTGCACTGTGGGGCTCTGTGGGAATGCTCTAGTCATCTATGTCATACTGCGCTACGCCAAGATGAAGACAGTAACCAACATCTACATCCTTAACCTGGCCGTGGCTGATGTGCTCTTCATGCTGGGCCTACCATTCATTGCCATCCAGCTGGCACTAGTCCACTGGCCTTTTGGTCCTGTGCTCTGCAGAGTAGTGATGACAGTCGACTCCCTGAACCAGTTCACTTCTATCTTTTGCCTGATGGTCATGAGCATTGACCGCTACCTGGCTGTGGTGCATCCAATCAAGTCCACAAAGTGGCGGAAGCCTCGCATGGCCAAGACCATCAATTTAGCAGTGTGGGGGGTATCACTGATGGTTAATCTGCCCATCGTCATCTACAGCGGCATCATCACAAAGCACGACGTCTGCTTCTGCAGCATCGTGTGGCCTGAGCCTCAAGAGGCCTACTACACAGCGTTCATGTTCTACACATTCATCCTGGGCTTCTTCCTGCCCCTCATGGTCATCTGCCTTTGCTACTTGTTCATCATCATCAAGGTGAAGTCATCAGGCATTCGTGTGGGCTCTTCCAAGAGGAAGCGCTCAGAGAGGAAGGTGACTCGGATGGTGTCCATTGTGGTGGCAGTATTTGTCTTCTGCTGGCTGCCTTTCTATGTGTTTAACGTCACCTCGGTGACCGGCACCATCAGCACCACTCCCATCCTGAGAAGCACTTTTGCTTTTGTGGTGGTGCTAGGATACGCCAACAGCTGTGCCAACCCCATCCTCTATGCCTTCCTGTCAGAGAACTTTAAGAAGAGTTTCCAGAATGTTCTCTGTCTTAAAAAGGTGGGAGGGCTGGATGAGGTTGAACACAGCGATAGCCACCAGGATAAATCCCGCATGATGAATGACCCTACAGAGACGCAAAGTACTCTGCTGAATGGTGACCTGCAGACCAGCATCTGAGAGGAAGGTGACGGGCCTTGCCTGCACACACAAGGAGACAGACGTTTTCTGAAACTGGAAACAGCCAGCTCTTATCAATCACAGCAGAGAGGAAGTTATTAAATATTTAACAAGGACTTTACAGAGGAACATGTCACTTATTAAAGGGGATAAAGCACCAACAGAAATTAAAAATTCAAAAGATGTTGGATTCCTCTATCTATCTTTGACATTTTGTCGGGTTTCCCCGGCTGTAAACAAATCCTTTATAACACACGTCTGCTCTGTTCTGTAAATGAAGTGAAAATTAAATGTGTCTTCACTGTATTGACACTGAGGTAAGCTAGAGCACATGAGTGCCCACTTATTAATGGTTCCTTGGGTGACATGAATTTCCCCTCAGAGACACAGAAGGCCAGGGCCAAGTTACATTTTTTTGTGTTTTTGTGTAAAAACATAACATGACAACATAACAGAATGCTTATATGCTGTAAAACAACATACTGTTGATAGAATTGACAACCTCATCACTGTACATATCTATTTTGCAGGTTATTTTCTCTGGAGAGTGGTTCGACTGTAAATAACTGTACAGAACACAAAGAGATTTATATTTGGTGTCATTTAGTTTTGAAACTCTTAATCTATCTTACCATTGACTCTTATGTTCTGTAAGGTTACTTTTGTACTTATTTTTGCATGAGCAGTTTTACCTGTGATACAAGTGTATCAGCTGTAGGTGTCGACAACAATGTTCAGTCACTGTGTCACTTTTCCCTGCTTTATTAAAGGTACATGCATAATTAATGGTACATCACTGGTACTAGCTCAGTTGATACATAGAGCATAATTAATGGTACATCATTGGTACTAGCTCAGTTGATACATAGAGCTAGTCTCTAACCAAAGTGCTGCTAAGATGTATATAAACTCTCCTACAATTTTATATAGTATTATATAAAATAAAGTTGCTGTATGCCATATTCTACTGGTGGATAGTGGTATTAGTGGCTCTTTCTTGTTGTTATGTCATCTGAGAGCATAAAACCTGCTCAGATCATATTTGATAAATGTTTATTTTACTCCCATTTTCTGTCCACTGTTCTTCCCAGGGTTGTATTGTGTTTTAAAGGACCCAGGTCACTCAGTGGTGTATTTAACATATTTTTTAAACATGTGATCAGTCTAGTGTTGTTTCATTGTGCTGTTTTAAAGAAAAAACTGTTTGGTATGTTTCTATTGTGACCTTTTGTTTTTACTTCTGGACTTCCTACTTTCTATGACTTTGAGAATATAAGGAGCTTGAGGAACATGTCCCCCTACCACCTCTCGTTGTGAACTACTCAGTTCGTTCACACTGACACATGTTCCTCCTATAATCCATTGCATTTGGGAGGCCACCTTTCAAGCGTGTTTTGTGACTTGGAGTGTCTAAGAGAGTGAATTTGTGAAGGGCTAGAACACATATCCTCAAGAGGCTCTGGTGTTCTTTTATCATCATCACTGTGCCACTCTAGGAGTCCACAGTTCAGCCTGGACTTCTGTTATCCCCTGTCTGTTGCTGCAGTCAAATCTGTATGAATCATTATTCCTTCATATGCAACAAAGCAAGTAACATATTATGATTTATGTGCAAAGTATAATCTGTGTGTGTGTGTGTGTGTGTGGCCAGGTGCTACTCATGCTGTGGGAAATAAATCTGTTTACACAGTCACATTAGTGTAAGAGTAAGGTTAGGCAAGTAGTGGTTATAGGGTAAGCCTCCAGTAAATGAATATAAGTCAGTGTAATGGAAACACGAGGTGTGTATTTCCATTATATATGTAGCTATTGATATTGATGGGTAAAGCTAGTAGATGGGTGGCTGGGCGTCTAAACCACACTAAGCAGGCTGTTGTAAATGTGTGCATATAACTTCTTCATGTATGAGTCTTGCATAATAAGCAGAAATACACACACACACACACACACACACACACAAATTCTGAGCACCCAGTGCAGACTAACCAATTTCCATATACAACTTCTGTCTCTGCAGTATTGCTGAACTTGATACCTAGCCTGTAACATCTTTTTAGCACTAAAAGAGATGGCGAACCTCTAGTGTCCTATACTATATTTCCATAGCAACAGTGACTAAGAATGTTGGTCCCATGGTTACATTCATTAGCATAATAATGATAGAAAGATAACTCTAGATATTACAAATATAGACATTCCAGAGATGGCTGAATATATAAATAAAAATAAATAAATACATGCTGCTACACATCAGCTATTAATCCCAAATGTATAGCCTGTGTTAGTGTGTGGTATAAAATGTAAGTCAGAGCAAATCATCTTGCTTTATGTATCACACTAGCAGATATTACCAGATCAAGGCTGCGTTCGCTGTATAAGGCAGACTGAACATGCATAAGTAGTTATTGTAAGTAATAATAATTCTGGCAAACACTTTTATCACAACAGTGCTTACAGTTTACTTTAAGCTAGTTCAACTTTCAAGACTAGCAGATTTCATACTTGGCATTTGTTCCATTGGTGTAACAGTTCAGTGTGGTTTTTATTTTTATTGCTAAAATGCTATTACTCATGTTCTTTGAAAAATTTTACTGCCATTGTTGAAAGTTTTATTGTTTCCATAGAACGCTTGCATTATGTTCTTACAATTTCTGTTCTGTTAAATAATGCTGATCAAACAAAGACTGTGAATAGTTGTGCTGAAACTAAATAAAGAATAAGAAACATAAAATACATTTTATTTTGGTGCAATATTGTGGAACGTCCCTCTCTTTGAAATTAATGTATGATAAAATTAGCCAAATATTAAAACTAAAAACTAAAGTTTTAGTTAATGGTAAGACATGTTTATATTAAATTTCAACATCACAGTTGTTCCAAATCTCTGTTATTGCAGAAATGCTATTAAGCTGCATGCTATAAAAATATGAACGTACTATTTGGCTCTATTACTGAAGGCATAGAAATGATTTTCTTTGCATTTTTTTCAGTCTTACCTGTCTTTATATTGCTGGCTTGATTTTTTTTTGTCAGAATGTGTTGCACTTCTTGGTTTAACCACAAAGTGGCGGCACAATCTCATGCACAACCACATTTGCTCTAAAGCCAGAAGCATTAGGCTGCAATACTTGCACCTTTTTCAAGTGTTTATCAACTCCTGATAAATAGGTTTTATTTCCTTTAGTGCATCGTTTTGCTCTACAAGGAGAATACCTTGGCATTAACGCAAGGACAGCAATTCACTTTGAGGAACTTTCTTTTGTCCTAACAACAGGAGCAATGAATGGAAGAATGAGACAAAACATACACATTCCAGTTGTGTTCTGAGTTTAATCACTGAAACAGATAATGAAGCTCTCCTCATATTTTCATTCCAGCTGTGTCCCTGAAAGTCCTTGGGTGGTCTTAACAGCTCCATGATACATCAAATCCAGTACGACCATTCATGCCAAGTCTTTAATGTTACTGTTCAGAATCCCACTGTTGTTCTCTTATTGAGGTTATGCAGCAGAACAAGGGATATGCATGTTTGATTTCATTTACGGAGCAGCTAAGCAACCACTGGTTGTGGTTTTATGTGGCATTACTTTGTGATAGGTTAGGGTCCCTCATCTTATACATAAGTATTTTTTATGCATACACAATATGTGACATTCAAACCGAACTGACTGCAACACCCTGCTGTGTATGTGTAAGTCTTACTTGACAGCATACTGACTGAACAGAGCACTGGGTTTACTGCACTGCAGAGCCGAGATACGGCACAGAACAGACCGGTCTACACCAGCCACACAGTTGCCATGGAGAAGAACAACACTGATGAAACCGGAGCCAGGCTGTGGTCGCACACTGCTCATATATGTGCATTGTGTTTTACCCTCTATGTATTCCACATGATCACATTCCCCAACTACAGGACAAAAGTCGTGACAGGCAGCAGGCCTGAGGGCAGTTTTTCCACATAATATAAGCTCATGAGCTTAGCTGCATGCAGTGTTGTTTTTTTTTTTTGCACAGAGGATTCAAGGTGTTGAATGAGGAGAAACCACAGCCTTCTCACATAATATAGGACCTTGTCTGGAGTTTATGTATTGAGTCTGCTCTTCAGAAAGCCATAGAAAAACCAAAGCTCACATTCAACATACGGTTCATAAACAGCAAAGTTGAGCCAATTTTATCATCACCAACATTATACCAACAATTCCACAAGAATGAAAGTATAATACGCCCAAAAACACTAGGTCCTGTACTCAGACAGCGAGGGACATATGACTGTACTGAAGGAAAAATAAAAGACATTGAAATGAACAGTAAACCAAAACTGAAAATTCAATGATTTGCTTAAAAAAGATATTCCCTGCCCATAATCAGACTTAAAAATAAAACCATCAACACAGTAAATAATGGAACATGACCACACTCAGGTCCCAAGCAGTTTAGTTTCCATGGCAGCGCTTCTGGGCAAAGTCGGCATCTCTAAGCTCTCCCATGTTGTCTTTGCTCTTTGAAAATAGTTATATACTAACTTCATACAGTATTTCATAACTAAACTCACAAATAAGAATCATAACCATACCTTTAAAAATGTTCTTGCACAGTTCATAATACGTGATTTATTTTAATTTTTTTTTTTTTTTGCATTCAGTCCCATATGCATATGACAAACTGTCTTCAATCATGACTCAGTTAAATGCTTGGTCAGTTGAAACATGAGCACCGTGGGAGAGAAATGGAGGGTGTGTGGAGGTGGAGGGGGTCAGAATACTGTGATAAAAATCCAGATGTGCCCAATCCACATGACAGTCAGTCATGCAAAGACCCTGCAGCAGGAAGGCAAAGAGAGAGACAGTGAGGGGTGTGGAGCCTCTTCCCTCTGCCCAAGCCTGGAACTGACAACACCAGACTCTTCCTCCTCCTCCTCTCCTCTTCATTCAGTTTTGTCAAGTAGATGCCAAGAAGTAGCTCAGTGCTTGTTGTTTTTATTTTCCCTTTTGAAAGGTTGCATGATTTCACACGTCTTTTTATTTTCATCCTCCAGAGCTGGAGGAGTAGACTGGTAGTCAAAGAGTTTCAGGTAGGTTTGTGTTTCATCCTGTCCCCAATCCTATTCGACGCAGTGGTTCTTCATGAACAGTGGTTACAAAGACTACTCATACTCAAGGAACTGTTTATGGTAGAATAAGAGATACCTAAGGAGGGGAAAAACATTTTACTCAGGCGTCATACTGTATAATATCTTACAGTACTGTTAAGTTCCATTTCCATTCTTACCCTTCACTATCGAGTACATCTTTAATGCTGGCCTTTGTAATTATGGCATCATCACATTTGAACCACTGGTCTTTGTGCTGGCGGATGAAGCTGGTGTAGTGGCCACTTTCTAATGTGCCTTGATGGTTGACCACTGCAAACAAGGAATACCTGGAAATAAAAAAACATAAGTAAACAGACATGATGAGATGGCTAAACATCCTTGTGGTTCCTTTAAGTTTGTCCTAGTTTTGTTGTGTGACTTCACTTTGACACAAGTATCTAACAAAGCACTTTTCTCAGATCAGAGAAAAGCTTGCACTTTGCCTCGTCATCACCACAGCTAATTTTGAAATGGTATTAAGAAAATCAGTTCCATGTCTGGTTAATGTCTCGGAAAATGACAGTTACTGCAACTGCTAGTGATGAAGAAAACTAAGCAGCTTTTAATAAGGGTTCAATTTGATTTAATCTAGGAAAGTCACAACCTTCAGGCAATTAGCATGCACCGCTGTGCTAAGGTAGACACTTGTCCTGTCATGTCAGTGCGGCTGTGCATCTGCTGACACTGGAGTGTTAATAAATCAATTTTATGTAATACGTGTTTCCCAAGGTACTCACTTATTGTCGTTGTTTAATACATCAACTGTCTGTTGATACTGTCCATTCATTCTGCTCTCTTTACTGTAGATGACGTGACAAAGAAAAACACAAAGGCATTTTAAATGCTTCATGCCTGTGTAAACATGCTTCACTGGCACATCCTGTATATCCACTAGATGGCAGGATTGTTCTATCTATGAAAGCCAATATCTCTGTCAGTACCACTAATGAGCTTTCAGTGTCTGGAAAGAGCTGAATGGATCCTACATCCAGGGGTGGGGCAGGATTGCTGCTGCATGCTCTACTGACACTAATATACATTTATTGGGAGCATTCATTAAAGCTGTTTTGGCATAGATGCAGATGTGTGCAAATGGACAGTTTGTACAGTAGATGAGAATATTTATAAACATTTAAATCTCAATAGACAAATGGAGGAGATGCTGTAGTATATTTAGAGGGGAAAAAAAATGTATCTTTGCCTGTGTTTTCACTGGCAGCACATTCAAAATATGGGTAAAGAAGCTGACGGGCTGCCCAACAAGAAAATAATAGAAGAACACAGCGACTTCTATTGGAGTCTCACCTGGATGCCATGAAAGGCGTCATGTCCAACTCAAGAGGAAAGGAAACATATGTAGTGATCTTCCTCCGCAGTTTAGCAGAGTGCTCAAAGCGCTGGAGATGGCCAGAGAGGGAGGACAGAAGGAGAGGGGGGAAGGGGTAGGAAAATTAGAGAGAGTGGGGGAGGGGGAAAACATTTTGAAAAAAAACCAAACAAACAGGTATCATTATTACAACATCCGAAAACATGATTAGTGAAAAGTGGAAATGCTTGTTTTCCATTCTGGCTGTCGCACATGTACATAACAAGATAATAGCAGGTTTGGACTGATCCAAGACAATCTTCTTGTAGCCTGTTCCTATGAATATCATAAATACATTATAGGCTTCAATCCTGTATGATAAATAAAACATGGACAGCAGAGGACTGTACAACTCATTAAAGTCATAGGTGTCCTGGGACACTGCAAATGGGCTGCACAGTAGGAGGTTATGCACCACCAAGTGAAGCGAACTGTAAACACACCTACGCACAGCCAATGTACCAGGCTGCGAAATCACTGCAAAATATGAACTTCACCTCCCTCAGATGTAAGGTTGCATACACACAGCACAAAATTATCATATATTACTGCATATAAGCGCATTCACATGCATGAGGCTATGGTCACAAAAGTAACACCAGAATTCTGATTGTATATATGTATCTTGAATGTCATAAACAGTAATGTTATCCATTTGAATCAACAAAACAACAAAGTGTACAAAAAGTGTCGGATACAGATAATGTAACGAGTGAGAACTGGCAACACATAGTCTTCAGCTGACTCACTTTGAGATGGAAACATGCTACGATGGGGAGCTTCTTCATTGTCAGCTGTTTGGTGGACTCCTGGTAACTATGGCAACCGCCGCACTTGATTTTGGCACTGCTTCCTAGATGCTCAGGTCGTGTAAACCTGCAGAGCGAGTGTAAGTGGAGTGTAAGTGTGTAACAGCAGAGAATATATGGGCAACAAAAAAAGTTTAAGTAAAAACTAGGAGAACAGGGAGAATACTGTTATGTTTCTGAGTGGTATGTTTTCTTTTGTTAAGCCACTCACGTCCTTCCAAATATGCACCCCACCACGGTTGTCTAGTCATAGATCTCTGGCTTGAAGTTAATCTGAAGGTATTTGAGGACTTGAGCATCAAGTTTGCCTGCAGAGTTTTGGTATAACCACTCTGTATGTCATTTCACCCAACCCAGAGCCTTGCTGGTATTGCCAGCACCTCTATCACCACGGCAACAACACCCACCAGTTCTGTACCTTTAAGAGACTTGCTGCAGCAACTAGGGGTGTGTGAGGAGCTGCAGTAAAAAGAGTGAGAGAAAGAGAGGAGGAGAATAAGATGAATGCATGAGGCAAAAGGGAGAGGGCACAGGGGAAAATTAGGTGGAGAGAGGAGGGAATGAAATAAGATAAGAAGAAGAGGGTAGGAAATTTCAAGAAGGAAGAGGCAGAGGAAGAGATATGAGAGGTCACACCTGCTCTGTCAACCTGATGATGGCAGGAGATGAGATCGAAAGATATCAGGGTTGTTGTGCCAGAGCAGATGCCGTTCATACAAGTGGAGAGATGAATGAAATTCATTTGACTACAAGCAGAGAGATGGCACAAAGGATGCAATAAGCCTACTGAATGAAAACAGGTAGAGGCCAGCAATACCTCCTTTCCTGTCAAGGTAACAATGTCAGTGTTAGCAGAGAGGAACATAGGTAGTAGTAGTAGTACTGTACAACAATGGGGTTTTTTTTGTGCAAAAACACATTTGATTTACAGCTGTTAAACATTTTAAAACCTAGACAATGGATGATGGGGAATTCACTGTAGTTAGCTTAAATACAGCAAATTTATAAACAAAGAAGGAGTTCAGACAGGTAAAAACAGAAAAGACAACTTGTCTGGTGTCAGCTGAGACTCAGGGTATACCTGCGTAGGCAGTCTGTGAGCGTGGTAGACCCTGACAAGTGGCTCTCTCCGTTGACTGTGCTGCCATCCCCTCCAGGGCTGAGGGGCCAGAAAGGGGTGGAGGAGCCAGGCAGGTCTAGACTGATGTCCCAGAATGGATCTATCGTTGTGGAAACCCCACTAGAAAAAGATTAAAACGGGGGAGGGAGGGGGAGAGAGAGGGGGGGAGTCCATTAAGATGTTTATTAGTGTGTTGTTGCGTGTATGTTTGTGTGCCATTTATTATAGGTCATGATGAAAGGATGATGACATAGATGGCAAAAGGCAAACTCAAATTCACACAGCCTCTGTAGATTCTGATCATGTTTTTGTTTAAGCCTGGTGGGAGATTGAGTGTGTGCATGTGCATAATATGCACACGGTTCTTCCAGGCCCATTTGCAATTCATTGAAGTGCTACATCAGAGAAAATTGGCTTTACATAAGAAATATAGTCCAGTGACCATGATGGACTGCAGCCTGGACAAAATGGAGGCTTGCAGGACAGAATGTATGCACTATACATAAAAATATATGCACCGAGGACAGGCTGTTGCACATTATCACTAGCACATTATTAGATGAGTCATTGTGGTATAATACCCAGTGGTACCAGTAGGGGGCTATTAAGGCAAGTGGGAGCACATTTATGATGGTGTGAAAGCAGCCCCCATTATTTTTCTTTTTTGTTAAGAAAGCCAAGGGGGAAACATTTGTTGTTGCTTACAGCCACAAACAACTAATGTGCAGTCAACATTGTTTAGTGACCGTGAAACGGTTCATTTTATGGCAGAACGACGCACAACACAGCATCACTAGCTCTACATCAGCTCTCTTCACCGTAGAGGCAGGCAATGTCACACTGAGCTGGGCTTGGCTTGCCTGCTAGCATGGGCAAGGTGCTTCGCAGTTCAGTGCAGTGTGCTGGTGCTAATGTGACAGGACACCTCTAGGGGCAGGCAGGCAATGCTTGGGTTGTGCTGCTGTCTAGACAGCCCCCCTTTACAGCAGCTCTGCATGGACCAGACCTTTAAATAAGAGTAGTGAAAAAGACACAACCAGTGGTTCAGCCACTCTGATAGCTCAGGTGGTGTCCACATTACTCAGCTCTAGAGCTGACTAAGGTAATGGAGAACAACAGGGTTAGAGGGATGAGTAAATGTAGGAAAAAGAGGGAGGAGGGGGCACAGGTGGTGATGTAATGCTCCATCCAGATGGATGGACAGTACACAACTAGGGTGGCACTTTAGT
>NW_018128164.1:316912-319655 GCF_001952655.1 Monopterus albus
ACTGGCAAACTTGACAGGTAACATCTGATTGCAGGCCCCCAGTAAAGATTTGGTCAATGATGCAGTTACAGTGGTTTGGATTGTTGGCCTTCTTCCCATTGTCATCTCCTGAGGGCCACAGAGAGCACAAGCATAAATACATACACACACCACCAACAACCTGTTTAGCACTTCTGAAGGACTCGGTCTAGCCCTATTTCTCGCTTTACAATTCCACTGCAGCAGAGCCTCTCTGCCACTTCGCAACTGTCTGAATCCTCTCTAGCCAATGAGAGCGAGCCTTACTGCAGGGTCTGTGGGTGAGTTAGCCTGTCATTGCACTGCAGCAGAGCCTATTGACATTCATCACACTGCTGACTTGCTGTCCCTTGGTACACACCACTGTCGGTCTCCTTCGAGTGAAGTTATACGTAGACGTACACTGTGCATTGTGGGCACATCTATGTATAAGTTCACAATCCGGATCAGAGACAGTAGGTGGCACAGTCCCAAACACACACCTCTCAATCTCAATTGACTGTCCTTTGCTGTGTTTCCCTTTCGGACTTGAGCAAGCAGCAGTCCTCGCCTGACAGATAATATTCCTGAATGCACATGGAAGAAAAAAAAAAAAAAAAAATCTAGAGCAAACCTCAAAAATAATGCATTACAGACAACTTGGTCAAATTTATTTTACCCCAAAAGCAGTATAAACAATCACTGGAATTGGTTACAGGGAATTAAGTGAAGCTTACTGATGGTGTCCCCTTTGCAGTGTCTGTGTAGTACATCTAATGCTGCGATGAGAAACTCATGAGCATCTTGCTGCTCGTAGCCCGCGAGATGGCGTGCATGGGTCCACACCAGGTGCAGCAGCCGGAAGGGAATGTGGGGCGAACGATGGCCAGAGTAGAACTAAGAGCAGGGAGGAAAGATTGGAGAGGTGGCGGGGGTGAAGAGGAGTGGTTAGCCTAATTTTACAGGTGATGTGCTTGTATTATGTTCTATCACCTCTTTGCCAGTCTCACAGCCACATTGTTCATTGTCATCTACGTATAACTAACTGTTGAACCATAACACAAATATTCTGTAAGTCAAGGTGATTATCTGGCTCATCTAGACTCGTTACATGTGAATAAATGACAGCACACCCTTAAGGAGAGCAGGTGTGGTGCAAGACGGAGAAAGGAAACAGGGGCATTTGAAGCAAAAAGATCCACGTATATAGTTCTTGGGTTGCCATGGGAATTTGAGGGAGTAACAGTCCAGGTCAGGGTCAGGATACATGCATAAGAAAGTATCAAACTGAGCAGACCTGGCAAGGTGCCGACACTAGAATGAAGTTCCAACCAGAGCTCATTAACGCCAGAAAGGGCTCTCATTTTTCAACATGTTCATGTCACACACGCCTCACTTTACTCTCCACAGCTCCCTCTGAAGTCTGAGTGAGCCTTGAGAGGGAAAACATGCCAAGCTGACGTCTCTTTTGACTCTTGCAAATTCTGCTCCTTTTTCAGCAGTTTGAAGCTGGCTGACAAATGAAAGATGCTACAAGAAGAAGAAACGGGGAGACAACAATGACGAAGAGACTGCCTGATCAAAGCAGGCTGCACCTCTCACCTTCAAAGCTAAAAGCTCTATGTGTGTGTGTGTGTGTGTGTGTGTGTGTGGGTGTGTGTGTGTGTGTGTGTGTGTGTGTGTGTGTGTGTGTGAGTGAGAGAGAGAGAGAGAGAGAGAGGGGGAGTCATAAGAGAGCTTCAGATAACAATTTAGAGGTGTGTGGGAAATATACAACAAAGTTGGGAACAAAGCAAGGAGGTGCAAATACTTGGGAATAATTGTATGTTTAAATAGTCTCCTTTGTCTTAATGGCTGACCCTGAATTCTCTGTTTCAGATGCAGTTGAATGCTCAATCAATGCCTGCCTCCCTGGGTGATAGAGGTGAGTGACTACCTCCTTTGTGTGTTGTGTAGCTGAACAGTTGAGCCAACTGAGACAGGGCAGGGCTCTGTGTGTGTGTGTGTGTGTGTGTCGTGGAGAGAGGGGGAACGGTGATGACTCAACTCATAGCAGCACTTGTCATCTGTGTGCCCATATATACTGGGAAGAGAGAGGGTGTAAGAAAAAAACGAGGCAGTGTGGGAGCAGATCAGGCAACCATTATATAACAATCAGGGCCAATGAGTTTGTTCAACATAAAATGCCCAACTTTTGTATCAAAGAGCTGGGAAAAGGCTATACACAGATATGCAACACAATTTGCAGCGACTGGTCAGGTTCCTGCATTCTGCAGGTCACTGCATCCCGCTCATTAATTTGTTGTGTGGTTCTGTACATTCCTCTCAGGCAGGATTTGTTCCCTCCTGTCTGCCTCCCTTTCTGGACTCGACAGACTCACTGTGAGCGTGACTCAGCGTTCTGCAGTGTTACACTCTGCATTATATAGTTTTTAAAAAAAAATCTCATTTTAACCTAAACAATATGTGTTTCTATTCTTTGTGGGATTACACAACCCTCTGTAACAAGTTCACACACGCAAACTATTCATCATACCTCCTGAAAGAGCTGCGACATCTCACACACCAGACAGGAGTTTGATTGCATCTCACACTTGTGTCTGTCAGAGAGAAAGAAGTCTCGCAGCAGCGGCGTGTGTGTTAGAGCCTGAACAATACAGTTCATGAAACACGTGTTGCCCAGGTTTATTAACCCTCGTAAACCTGAAGGACAAGACAGAGAGGAAGAGAAGGGTGAGAACAACAT
>NW_018128164.1:319747-322843 GCF_001952655.1 Monopterus albus
GCAGTGAACTTTTGAAGCAGATGCCAAAAGAACCACATATACAATCAATACAGATGGGTGGAAAATCACTACACTGAGAATCAATAATCATAACTAAAGTTATTTATGAAGCAAAAATGCCAAATCTTACCGAGTTACATACCCCCATTGTGATGAGCTGTTGCTTTTTTGTCTTATGTGAAGGAACTGTATATCTCTTGGGTATATGACTACTGGTCAGACAAAACAAACATGACCTTAGGCTTTCATTGTGATGGACATGTTTATCACTTTCTATTTTTAAGTTAGCTGCAGGCCCCTATGAAACCACACCTAGGTAAGCACTAAGAGCCACTGGCACTTTCAGATTCTGTTTTTTTTTTTGTGTTGGTGTGTGTGTGTGCATCAAATTAACAATGTGGTATTAGGTCAGATCTGCCAGAAAAGCTGTGTGTATCCTGGAGCAGACTCTAAAGCTGTGAATGGATTCATTCAGACACTGAGAACGCAAAGCTACAGTGCTCCGCTGATGGCCAGTACAACAGGTGAGACACAGCAAGGTCTTGGGTCCAATCCAACTGAGCAAAATGTGGTTCTGGACGAGAGTGCCCACTGAGAGCTTAAACACTTCAAACTGGTCCTGGTGCGTTCACACAAAAACACACACGGTCTGCTGGCCAATCATCACTACCAACCAAGCTGTTTGCATATAAAGGGGTAGAGACCGGCAGCAGAGAATGGCCCAAAGGAAGGGTAAAATTGATAACAACAATAATAATAATGATAATAAATGTACAAATTCAAGGGCAAAATGGAGAATTCCAAACAAAACTCAGAAAATATATAGGAAAAGAGGAAACAAAAACACAGGTTGCATCTATCAGAGTGAGAATGTGGTGTTTAGTCCCTTTAGCGCAGTCTGGTCCTGTTGACCTTAGGTATCACACTTAAATCCATGAGTGATCCCAAGTGCACATGTGACACAGGCACATGTACATACACACATGCACAGCTGTCTAGGCATGAAAAGCTGTGCTGATTAAGATGAGCAGACTGAACAGTGCAGTCTATTGCCCACCTATGGTACAGTTCGTAGTGATTTTCCTCCGCTTTGGATTGTGTCGTAATAATTCTAGCTCCCTCTTTGTCGGCTCCCATGTTGTGTATTTCTCCCCTATGCCTGAGGACACAAAGAAAAACAAATAAGACAGAAGTGAGATATCAGATGGCCTTGTTTCAAAAGCTGCATCACGTTCTCTGACAGAAGACAAAATGCTATACCTTGCAATTTCCAGGCTTTCCTCTGTTCCTCTTTGGCAATTTGCTCCATGTCTTTGTCGTATATGTAGTCTTGACATACAAAACAATATATTCCACCGTATAATAGGTCTATCGCTAGAAGCAGGAGAGAAAGGGGGGGAGAATGTGAGATTGCACTGTAATTACAAACAGATTTTTTTCCAGCACAGTAATACATATTGGGTTTTTACTGTCCAACCTCATAGGTGCAGCCAGCCTCAAGACAAGTGCCTTCTTCATCCTGCATTTTTCACTCACCACAATATTTCCATCTCATTGCTGCACTGAACAATTATAGCAGATATGTGTGGAGCAGTGATAGAACAGGTGTATTTTTCTTCCTCCACCAACCTGTGCTTTCAACTAACACATCACTCTCTTCCATTCTCAAACTCCACAGCAACAATACCTCATCTCTGTTGCCGTGACAACCTATTTTTAGCTAAATCAGACATTTTTATGTTTTCAGTACTACCCACACTGACAAAATGAGCTAACACATCATGTAGAAAACCTGACTGGTGTATGTTACGTTGCCGTCACAGTGCCATGTTTTTTGTGTGTTTGTGTGCATGGGGTACAAGAACACAGAAATGCATAACGCAGAAGAAAACCACAAATTAGTTTGGAAAAAACAAGATCTTTTGATGTCACCCTTTTCTCTGATAAAGCATGGTCACATTTGGTTACACTGAGCAGGATACTGCTCTGTGGACAACAATAACCCAGTTAAGAATGAAAAATGAGTGCAACACAAGTGGCAGCAAGAGGAAGAGGATAGACGACGAGTACTGCACAAGACAAAGACACGACATAAATCAGAAAGCCTGCTCACTTTAGTGAAAAACAAAGAGAGGATATGGATATGAACAAACAGGAGAAAATGATGTAAAGGGGGTCCAGAGAATGATCTAGCTAAAAAAGAAAAAGGACAGGAAGGAGATATAAAAGTAGTCCTGAAGAGTGATGTTAGGAAAAGAAGGTGAACAAGACGTGAAAGGCACCTTAAGGAGGAAGTTTGCTATTTAGCAGAGCAGCAGACTGGAGAGTTTGGATTAATTTGATTGGAGGTGGAGAAGACACAGCTTTAAATTAATTAAAGACAATCAAACAACTACAAGCCACCCTCTTTCCATATATAGTTGTTCTCGTCAGGGTAATATCAACATCGTTCTCATTAGTACCACTGCCTTGTTTAGGATAATTAGCATGTGAGGTTAAAACTAGGCTTTCTGGTAGCTGGGGATTATCCATGCACACCCCTTCCTTGCTGCTGTATGAAGGAGAGTGTAGTAACTTAAACCCATGACATTTAACTGTCTTAACTCCAGAATGGTAATAATATGCTGCAGTGAGAAAGAGGTTCAGCTCCTAGTCTGCTCAGAGGAGGAAGCTGCCCAAAGTAATGCTGTAATCCTTCACTGATGATAGCTGATGCTGCAGTGGGTCACAGGGTGCATGTAAAGACTGACATGAAGGGCTCGATAAGATTTTTTTTTTTTGTTAGTATTTAGATTCATGATACAGTTTTGTTTCCATACTCCAAACAATAAACCAATTCTTGAATAATTTCTGGCATAATTAAGAGGGAGTGATTGAGTTTGTGGCTTACCTAGATTGTGTCTCTTGTTTTTTGCGTGCTCGTGGATGTGTTTCTTCGTAAAACAGCCAAAAAAGACGCAGTAGAGACAAGAGTGGAGTCGGTTCAGGTGAGCGCCACACATGTGACAGATACACGACTTGGCCTGGAAAGAAAGGCCCAAGGGGTGGGGGTGGGGGATCAGGGTAGGGACAGAGGGGAAAAGGAATAGACATGTC
>NW_018128164.1:322860-399232 GCF_001952655.1 Monopterus albus
AGCAGGACAGAACCCTGAGCTGTAATGTAAAGTGGCACACAGGCAGTAGGTGAAACTCCCCAGCAGCTGAAAATTCTATCTTCCAGTCAATCACACAAACAGAGATGGTGCTTGAAGACACCTGATATGAAGACAGGCATAAAGATTGCTGGGCCTGCTGACAAATCTGATGCAGTTGAATAACATATTTCCACGCTGAATCTTTCACTCTAACACACGCAGGTCATGATGAGATTTAATGCTCGGCAGGCACACTAGAGGAGGCAAGCAGTATCTGTCTGAAGCACACACCAGCAGCAGCTGGAGAGTGTGTGTCTGGTTTGAAAACTCACAGGCAGCAGGCAAAATTGTGCAGTAGAACGCCTGATGTCTGTGGCAAATCTGGAAAGAACAGGGGCTCAGAGGAGCACAGCTCTGATTTCCTTTGGAGGTTATACTGTATGTAAGGGGTGTGTACGCAAACGTACTGTGTAGGGAGAGAAAAGAGAAACTGAACGGTGTGGTAGACAAGTGTAGACATGGTGAACGCTTTCACAAATTCTTGGGACTAAAATGAAAGTTGTGAGGTTTGAATCTTAAAAAAACCACAGCTGTCTAAGAGTTCTTAAGTCTTCCACATAACCCCAACCTGTCCAGCACGTTTCACTGAAAAAGCACCCAACAACAGTCTAATATGGCTGGAAGTGGGCAGCCAGTGATACTTTGTATTCCAAGATACTGTGTGCATCCGACTGCACCGTCAAATTAAGTCCCCACATTTCTTCACTAATCAAGAGAATATGATGCTTTTTGTGAAATTTGTTTGAAAGTCAAAAAGGTTAAAGAAACTCCCATCCATATCTTAACAGTACCTCCAATACTGCTGCCTTCAAACTTGGCATTATAACATCTGGTATCTCTTGATATAAGGATCAACAAAAAACACAGAATCAGTTCTGGCCACCATTGTTTCCTGCTGCCTGAAGCTTCAGCTTTTTTTTTTTCTTTTGTTTTACTTTAGTAACAAACAGAGGAACAACTTGTATTTCCTGTATCTTTTTCCTTTTGGGACAGAGCAGAGAAAAGGTTCTGCTGAGTCCTGAATCTCTGCAGAACTGGAATGGCTCATCTGTGGCCAGAAATTATTGGGCGTTCTACACAAGCAGGGTGCAACAATGAAATAAGAGCCCTGTGCAAACCTCCACTTCTAAGGACCAGATAATATAGACAGAGATGATTTAATATTCACTTCCCATTTACTTGGATCGTGCTAGGCTAGGGACGGGTGTTACATAAAACACTAATCATATGATATGATATTATACACTGTGACAACATAGGCCTGCAAAACTCACAAACAGGCCTGTGTTTCGGCTGAGCATTAGTAGGTGTGGGCTAGATTGTGATGACATGGCAGTAGAAGGGCTATTCAGGGTCACAGACACCAAGCTCTGGTTTTACTCAGCTTGGTCTTTTAACCAGACAGCTCTAAATGCAAGAAGGGGCAGAACCAAAACATAGAGGGGGGCTTTTCCAAGATGGATGCATGATGAGTGATGGACAGAGAGAAGAAAACCAGTGTTGACAAGAAAAAAAGATCAAGACTGACATCTGCAGACTCTTAAAGTTTGTTTAAGGTAGAACATGTGTCACTGAAATTGAAAAAAGGAAGCAAACAGAGACGATAAAAAGGCAGGAGTTTAGCAGGACTTGTGTTTTATAATCTAAATGAAATCTTACATGCACTATCAGAAGGTAAAAAGACAGGCCAAACATTGTATGCCGAGTTCATCTGAAATCTTAAATGTACGTTTTCAGTTGCATCTCAATGCCTATACTACACCACTCTTCCTCCGTTGCGCCATTGAAAAACAAGAAACCCTGCCAGTGCCACACCTTGCCCTCCTTCTCACACTCCCCTGCCTCAATATCCCTTTAGTGGGCAGAAAATCGATCTTGGTTCCAGCCCACCATGCTTCTCTGTGCTCTCTACTTCTCACCACAGTTCACAGGCTGCCTATTCCTCGGTGTCAGCAGTCCTGCATCCCTCTGCACCCAGGCCTTTTAATGTTCTACTAACTATTGATCAGCTACTGGCTCAGGTGACTGGAACAAGTGTCAGATACGTAGCAAGCTCAGGTTAGTGTAGTGTTAGGCTGCATCTCCCATATGGGATGCACTTTTGAAGGTCAGGTAGGCTGGGCTCTATGACCAGGGAATGACCCACCAATGTACAAAATGCTGACTGACAGAGGAGATGCTGAAAGGAATTAAATGGATGTATGAATCTCCACTACATCTTTAACATGCTCATAAGATAGCACTACATGCTTTGTGGGTCCACAAAGACCGTGTCCACCACTTATCAATGGCCCAGGTCCAACAGAAATGAATCCTACCATTGCTCTAGATCTAGCTCCATAAATAAAAACCCAACTAAAAAAACATTCATGCTTCACATTAAGCTCCTCCTCTTGCATTCTTTCAATCTGATGCATTACCCCTGCACCATCATTTAAGTTAATGCATTCATATCTTAAAAATATTGCTGGTGATGTGATGCGCTGAGAGACAATGGTGATGATAATTATGATGTGGACAAAAGTCTGCCTCTGCTGAGCACACTCCCACTGCTGCAATGTAAAGGACAGACTGGGGAGGGGGAAGGGTGTCAATAGAGAGTACAGCACATGGCTACAGTGACTCACTATGCTGCTTCACACTCATAAAGCCAGTGCATGCTTCTTAACACATACATGCTCCCACATCAACAGAATTAACCATGGCTGTCACATGGAACCTCTCCACTACTTTCCATTTGCTATGAGCTCACACACACTTATGTACATACAGTTCTTTCTGAGTTTGTAGTTATTATGTACCAGCCAAAGGAGGCTGGGGAAACAGACTGATAGTGATGCTCCAGAACCGTGCTTCCGACTGACCCCATGGGGCTGCAGCCTGCCAATGCCTTGGCAGGATGATGTCGTTACCCTACCCTGCCCCCACTATCTCCACATGACAATGCCTGACCGGCAATATGCATTCTCAGTAAGCAGCCCAAGAGATGCACAAAATATTCTCTTTTCACTTCCATCAGCTTATTGTAACCTTTGTTAACAATGGCATGCTGAATGTATTCCCACTTCAATCAAATGAATCCGAGTTGTGGGAGAGATGAGGGATTGTCAGTGTGTGTAGTTTGGCCTCATACTGTCACACCGCTACAAGGACTTTATAACTAAACCCTTAGTCCCAGCCTATGGAGTCTAGCTTTTTGCCATTTACAGGAAAATAAATAAATCTGAATAAAATATGGATAGAGTGGAACTAAACTGAAATACTGGCAGCCAGTGGACTTCAGGGTTTTGTGCAAGGCGTAAAGGTTGGTGTGATTAAAGCAAGGTTTGCACAACCTGTGGTGAACCTAGAAAAACATACATGTGTGAATCTGGTTAAGATCACCCATGTCTCGTTTCTCAATTTCAGAGATAAGAGAGTGGTAGCAAAACGAAAAGGCAGCAGAAAGGTTCTCACTCACACAAGTACAGTGAAAAATGATGGTTTATGCTACAGCTTGGTGTCTAACTAGCACTGTGATATGAAAGAATGATTTGGTCCAAGACTGGCTACCTGAGTCTATCCCAACATGGTCAGAGACAATCTAGTGGAATACAAATCAAACACATATGCTTAGAAACCAGCCTTGACACAAAAGGTAATCATGATTCATTGTAGAAAGTCCCAGTAAACAAGAGCAAGACACCAACATTTATCCAACGCACACATGTGGAGACAGACCCAAGGCTGCAAAAAACAAAAACAATCACCAAGTAAAAAACACTGACAAACATGTACAGCAAGAGGGTTATGTGTCTGTGATTTGTGCCTCTCTGCACAGATGGTTAACAGTCTTGCTCTAGCTTAACAAAGGGCTGTGTGATCATTTGTCAAACCTTGCAGTTACCAGATGCTCACAAACACCTTATTCTAACAAAAGCACACACACTGAAGAGAGACTGTTCATGTGACTGACACCCACAGCACAGAGCTTGTGAATGGTCCCCCAGGACTAAAATCTCATCACATCACACACTGATTTCTTCTTTATCCCATGGTACCAATCAGGGTCCACAGAGCCTTGAGCATTACCTCCATAAAAACCTATGAGCATTACCTACAGAACAGAGGCCCGGTGGGGATATCAGAGCATTACGAAGTCTTTATAAGTGAGCAGATCCAAATAATAAATTATTGTGCAATGGTCTAATGCCCCAATCTTTACTCTTTTCACAAGGACAGAGAACCATTTTCAGACAAAATGCCAAGAAAAGCTGTCATATGGGTCCAAGGTTTTAACAAAAGGAAATAATTGAGAATCCACACTAGAAGAGATTGATTGCCTTTCTTGGTTGTGGGCTTGGTTGGCCCCTGGAGAGTGACTGACAGCTCATTAGCCAGATGGTTGTGTTAAGGGAGGGCTGGACAGCAGCCTCACTGGCTGGGTCAGGCCATGACCAGCATGCTTTGCAGCAGTAATGTCTTTTCAGAGTCTGTTGGACAGTCAAATGAGAAGTACCGCCTCCAGCTCAAGAGAAGGCAAAGAAGAGAAATGGTAGAGAGAGATGGATGAGGGGATCAGTCAAACAGAAGCTGTCGGATGAGGAGGGGCTGAGAGCAGAGCTGGATGCCACTTGTACAGAGATGAGCATCAACAAAATGCAAACTCATGCTCACCCTCAGTCACACACACTTTCTAATTTAAGACTAAAAGTTACTAAGCCTAATAAGTGTACATGGTCACATGCACATACCATATTACACTATAACAACAATGTAAAGTTTAACACCGATACTTAACGGCCTCACGTAGCATCCCCACCCATCTCCTTTACCACCAGTTTCACCAATGGGCCCATGTCAGGGTCATATGTACTTGTCCAGGATTGCTCCATAACTGAATATTTCTAAAGCATATTTAGAGACCAAATTCTCAGTCAATAGCACAACAAAACTGTTGTGACAAAGTATATCCTTTCTTTTAACATCTCTGATTAGAAATAAATAGCAAGGATGGAAAGCACAAAGGCACAGCACACCCAGCGCACTCAGAAAGCAGGAAGAAAAAGCATGTCAAAGGGACAGCACAAGGTGACACACCATGCCTGCAATAATTCTGGGAAAAGATTATAAACCTTGTCATTTGTTTAGTCTGACTCATGGAGCCAAGGACACAGTGACTGACACACCAAAAGCCACATTAGACGAAACCTGGGAGTGACAGAAAACGCACAGATATGGAGGAAATAGGCCTGGATGAGGGCCAGAAACCAACATATGACATCACCCAACCCACTGAGTATTGTGTATGAGGCGGGGGATGAGAAAAAGAAGAGGGGAAAATGAGAAGATTAGAGGCTTGGCTATACATTTCATGGGATCCAAAAATTCAGAGGCAAATCTCTGTGAATGAGAAAGGATATTTCAGTGTACTAGTTTAACAACGCATTGAATGCTTTTAGTAATTTAACACTGTAGCATGTATTATAATTATCAAAGACTAAACAATGCTAGGAACGGGTTCCAATATCCATTTTGGATCCTGATCCAAGTTTATGGATTCATTAAGCTCTTCGACCAGTAAATCCTATTAAATCCAGCACAACAACTTCAAAATGCAATATTTGCAGGAGAGTACTGAAGATGAAGGGGGAACGGCGTCTTTTGTTTAAATATCTGCCAAAACAGGTTAGGCTGATTTGGCTTCTGCAGCTGCTGAGTAGTTCCCCCACTGATAAGCAAATAAAGCAAAAGGAAAAATGAGTCAGGGCAAGATTAATGAATATCAGAGTGGTAATAAAACATGTTGAAAGCTCTACCACCCTTCACACAGAATGTCCATGGTTTAAGTTCGCTATTTAATCACTGTAGTTTCTGATAGTGTCAATTATGCTCATCTGGTAATAGGTGCACAAATCACAACTGAAATTACCAAGTGTGGTATTAATGCTAGAGATTGTTGTGTTATATAGTATATGCTGTGTTACATAAAAACACTGATGCTTGTTTTGCTACTGGGCTAAGTGAAATAAAAATGGTAGATTAAAACTACTCGACAAAAAAAGGGATTTGAAACAATTCGGGTTTAAAAAGTGTATTTGAAACCGGATTCAGCTTCAATAAAATGTTATCAATCCCATCCCTTAATAATTACAAGCATTTTTTTTTACAAATTTAACGGGATAATAAAGAGGCAACAATAATCATGAGCTGAACAAGGGTTGCCAATAGCAAAAAGTGAAAGCAAACAAAGGAGGAAGAAGCAGTGTGGGAGTGAGAGGAGAGGAGTGCTATGAAGAGGCTGGAGGAATGGATTCTGATGCTACAAGCATATGCTGATGAGTCAGGGAGCTGGCCTATGATGTGATGAAGAACAATCTGACTCTCAGCGAACGAATCAGCAGCTCTCTGGGACGGGCTGTACATCAGTGCATTTTGTGTTTGTATGTGTGCAAAGTAGGAGGGGGCAAAAAAAAGATGTGCTTCATCCTTGAAAACAGAACCATTTTCTTACCTCTGAAATTCCCAGCAACATCTATCAAACAATATCTCTTCAATCTTTCGTAATTACAAGCTAAAAGAGGGTTCATGTTTGCTTGGGGTGGGGGGGGTGTTCTGATCAGATATGATTTATCAAAAGCTTGAAGATTAAAAAGAAGGTAGAGTGCAGTCAGCTCTCTAATCACGACCCTTACCGCTTCAATCAAAGCGACAGCTAATCCTTCGTAGTAGTCATGGTTGTAAAATACTGCCAGCCCCACCTACCCCTGCTTTCATCTCATCCAAGATCCACTCAACCTAAGACAATAAGTCCTGTTTAACTGCATGACAGATTCCTTCTTCCATGGCTGAAGTGTTTTAGAAAAGAACCTCCTTTTACTCATAGTAAATAGACCATGACCTTCACAAATATTCACACTAAAAGAGGACCTAAAAAGGAATTAAACAAACTTGAGCAGATTTCTGTCTGCGAGTTGTGCTGACATCCTTCCTTGCAAATCAGCCTAAATGGCACTTGGCAATCTGTTGCATGATGAATCTAAATTAAGAGCGAAACATCAGGAACTTGTTCAGACAAAAGCACACTAAGACTCGTGTGCTGTACTGAGACGACTGCTCACTAAATACCACAAGCTGTAATAGCTTGAGAGAGAGGAGTCAAAAATGTAAGGACCCAGGAAGCAGATAAGAACTAGACAGCACTCAGAGAGTGCAAACCTCCACCAAGGGGAAACTCAGTTTCCCCATTATGCCATAAAAGCACTACTGCCATGATAGTTTGACCCTCGTTACATGATTGCTTGGCCACAAAAACCTACTGCTGGCATTTGGAGTGATGCTGACATCATTATCAGTTTAAACGTTATTCAAAAAAAAAAAAAACAATAGACATTACAGATATTCAGTCATTGGATTAGGGGTAAAATGGAGACTTCAGCATTGGACCGCGGGCAAAGCGGTGAAGACGTCACAGTGATGCAAATTTGTGTTCTCCTTGTTTTAGAGCTGTTTGATAAACTGTTCACATTACCAGGTTTGTTGAACTATGGAGTAATCCCTTATGTCCTCTGCTCAGCTGTGAGTGTGTGAGAGGAACACAGCCCGTCTCTCCTCTAAACAGAGACCAAGACAGTGGAAAAGCAAAGTAGAACAGTTCGCATCAACCCGTGAGGTTATGTCGAGTGACAGTTAAGCAAAGCATGGGGTGTACTGTTGTTTAGGTTCTGACAGTGGAAACGCAGCTACAGTGCGCATCTGGAACACCGGCGTCCTCGCCGACAGACAACTATGCTCTGAACCAGATGCAGCTGCCTACTAATAGAGCTAGCTTAGTCAGATAATAGGGGGTACTCACACCCCCGAAAACATTTCTAAATTGGCATTACTTGGATAGACTGACCACATATTCTCAATCTAAGGGGTTACTTTGTCACCTGAACAATATGTCAAAACTTTATAAAATGGCATAATACCAGTCCTGCAGCTGTCACTAAGCCAGGGCTTTGGTTCCATATGTGCTCGGAGTGCTCAGCAGCATAGCCACAAGAGGGCTCACATACAGTAGTCAGCAGCCTTTCCAGCACTCACAAAGGTGAATAATCATTTTTAAAATTTCCTGTATCTGTAAATTATCAGCACCAAAAACTAATGAAGTGTTCCATACTCTACCTCTAAAAAGAATTCAATCCATTCATTACCTATCAAGTTATGATGTTAACAAAGAAACAAATGCTGGCAAAAACATTACCCCCACCCTTGGTGAAAGTAACAATAGCTCCTTCTCTGCGATCTGAAAGCAGTGGATTTGGTTACATGACACAAACTGGCAGTCTACATTGGGTGTAGCCCCTCTAGCTATGTGGCACAGCCGGTCAGAACCTTTATGCTAAATGACAACGTAGGGCGCCTCGGTTAAGAACAAAATTTAAGCACTAAAAGAAAAATTGTGAGAGCTATTAGTCTGGATTTAATGCTGTTAACACCAAAGAGAAACAGTATTGTATACTTGTTTGAGACAGTTGTCTCCCTTACTGGGCTGAACTTGTATTTAACTGTTTTCTGCATGAAGTACTTGTGTCATATAAAGCTATTAAATGATTGTTATTGTTGGCGTTTGTGCACAGAGGACAATTAAGACGCGTTTACACATAAGGACCTGAAGGAATCTAATGTCAGATTTGTCACTAAGTTGAATTTATCTATTTATAGTTTTCAGATGACACTTGTGTGCCAGTTCCAGAGTACACAATCTCATGTTAGTGTAATCCTACATGCTCACCCTAAGATAATGGGGCATTTCATGAAGTACTAATATGCCAAAAGAACTATTATCCTAATGTCTCCTAATAAAAGACAGGAAATCCAAAAACACACTAGGCTGGAGTGTTATCTCTGGAAATTCTTTGCTATGTTTTTTATTCTGCAATTACCCACATGAGCTTTGAACTGCGCATTCAGTGCAGGTGAGCAGGCTCCTGCACATCGTCTGGGAATTGATTTTATCTTGAGGTAGAGAGGATGACAGCTTGGAGGAAGGCTGCTGAGAACAGACTACAGAAATTAAAAATGGCAACAAGGAAAAAAGAGGAGGTAAAAAGAGCAATCTGTGATTTACAAAAAAAATAAAAGCACTGGCTAATGAAACCAGGTCCAAACACAAGGTGAAAATGCATCTTTTCTATCACCCAGCCATCAAATTCAACTTCCCTCTATGCTTCTTTTACAACAGCGCTTACCCTTGGTTTGCCACCATTATGCTGCTGTAAGATTAATGTGCAGTAACCAGTGCAATGATAAGCATTTGTTTCATTACCCATGCCGATATTCAGTCCCCCTTAACGCAACTGTCATCTATTCAAATAGCCATTTCAACAGAGCATGGACAGATGCACAATTTGTATATCTGTTTCACAATATTAAGATAGTAGGATGGGATGCTAAAGGAGTCATAGCTAGTTAACCCATAATTCAGATAGAAAAAAAATCCAATTTTGTCTCATCTCTCATCTCTCATCTCATATAAATACACCGCATGTGTACTGCTGGAGCAGCACTTCATCTGCGTCTCAGATGAGTTAGGTGGTAAACAGGCTTGGTGATGGGGGTATAAAGCATGAGACTCGTACTCCAATATAACCATCCTGAGTTGCAATTAGGCAGTAGAGAAAATGCCCCAGTTAGCCACTGACATCTCCTTTTTCTCTATATCAGTCACCTGAACCCTCAGTGTCTGGTTCTACATGGGCAGAGCAGGACCACTAGGTACACACCGCTTGAGATGTTTGACAGTTGTTACACAACAAAATCGCAAGGCTAAAAGGATGGCTTTCAAAAGCAAAACTGAAAAAAAGGTTATTTGTCAAACAACTCTTAAGGCTTGATCTTCATTACAGTCTAAAATATAAGTAATTATTTATTTTAAATATCACTATTAGACACTATACTGGTATTACACAGGAATTTTTCAATGACAGAAACGTTACAAGGCCAACTGTCAGTTATGAATGATTACTTAAACATTCAAAGGCCACAGGTGTATTGTGACGCAGTGGTATGGGAGAAGAACGCAGTGGTGCTCATTTCTAGATTAAAAACTGCACTGACAGATGGCATGGGCAAAGCATAAAAATGCAAATCAATCAAGTCTGAGATTACCAATAACAGCTTTAAAGTGTACAGTAAAGTGCACAGAAAACTGCTCACAACAGCACAACCTTAAAAGGTCACAATGTAAAATTGTCTCTTGAGAGTGTCATCTATCCTTGAGGACTAACAGCTAGTGAGCCTCCTTTGTGTGGCACACCATCAAGTACAGGTCATGGTAGAAAAACTGCAAAAAGAAATTTCACTATGCCCTTCAAACCCTGTATTCCTCTCTACAAGGAAGCGACAGGAGTTTTTAATCAGAGGTATATCTAAGGTGAAAAGTGGTGGCTGTTGCTGATGCACTGTCCCATGTGAGGTTGGCTCGAATGGTTGTGAGAGTGACACAGTCAAAAACAACACGAAAATGGTTCTGCTAAAAGTAACCGACAAGTCTGGTTTGCAACGGCTTAATATGTCTAGGGGGTTGGGTACAACACTGTAAATAACCATAAAGTAACAAAAGAACGCACCCCTCACCAGTCTTCCTTGACAGCTCCCATTGATTGCATTCCTCGGGTAGAGTATGAGAAGCACATAGTAGAAGACGACATTCACTGACGTAGTGTCACCCACTACACTTGTCTGAAAACCTTTTAGAACAGGTCTCATACATTGTCAGATACTCTGGCACATTTTAACTCTGATGTACTTCGGGGTGAGAAATCCATTAATAAAGACAACGTGAGCACTGTGCTCAAACCAAAGCATGTCAGTATAACACTGTATAAGCAAGAGTCATCACCCATTTTGTGCTAGGCTATTTGCTTTGATGTGCAGGTAATGTAACTAAGCTATGTTTTAGGCTGTTTTGTTCAGTCCACCCTCCCACCAGGTAGCCCAACTTCCGCTACAAAGGATTGCATGTAAAATTCAGTCCATTCAGTGATTAGGCACTGGGGCACAAAGGTAGGTGAGCAAAAGGAGAGAAAGCAAGCCAGCTCGTCATTCATCTGAACTACCTATAGTATGTCAGTGAAGATGAGGAGAGAATAAGCATCAACTCACCAGCTCTGTCCATGCTGCATCACTCTGAGGCACCTATTTTATCAAAACAACATAAAATGAAGCAGGTATTTTGTGTGACAATGTCCAAGCAACAAGAAATATGTTGCCAATGTACAGTGAAACTGATGATTCTAGGTTTTTCAAAATTAATATTATGGCATACAACAATAAAACACAAGTTGAAGTTGACTACAATGAAGAGAAAGGGTGGGGGTGTGAGAGAAACTGCAACACAGTCCAGTGATGACATCACATCTTAGAGAGCTATTCGAAGCTGTGTAGGCCGAGCAAGTGTGAGAGGAGCCAAAAAAGATGTTGGCTATAAAGCAATGAGCTCATGCCCCAGCATCCAAACTTGTCAGCAAATGATCAGTGCTAAAAAGACATTGGCCTGGGATGCCCCGGGGAGAATCGCTAATGTGTGGTCCCAGTGTGTGTGCGTGCGTGCGTGTGGGAAGAGACAATGCATGGGTCCATTTGGTGTGGCAATGTTTAGCCCATGGTCACAGCTCTCCTCAGACCCAAGTTTAGCCATCCAGCTAATTGTTAAGCATCAGCTATACAGAACTGTTCGGCTAACCCGGCGGACTGACTCGCACCAAAACAAATGAATAATAATTGTTTGAACTTATAACGATGAGTTAAGTGTTGCAGTGAAAATAGCAAACAAGCAACCACTCTCAGCAGTCCTTGCAAGCTAACTTACCGGCTAGCTCTACAACTAGCAACATTACTACAGCAAGAGAACAGTTTCTGAAAGACCAGAATTTTGTTCAACCTGTTCAGTGATTGTGCTTCATGTGAGACATCACTTGCACTCCAGTTCCGTGTCTGTCTGTGCCACATTTAAATTAGTTCACTCTTGTTTCTGAAACTAACGTTACAGTTCCTGTGTTTTTACCTTGCGTCTCCTGGTCTCAGCAGTACCACTCCAAACAAAGCATTGGTATATGACTCGAAGATTTTGTTTCCAATTATCCACCTTATAACCGTTCACATGGGAGCACCCGGCCGGACTCATGACAGACAAAACATTCAGTCTGTGTTTTTAGGTGACAATGAAAAGTCTCCTGGATAATTCACTTAGCTAGCTAGCAAACACGAACTGTCTGTCCAGAAATGGTTTCCGTTTGGAAACGGGACAATCGATGTAGTATCCAAAATGCTCCTCGGACATCTGACAAACACGGTATTTGATGAACAGGCTATAGATCTGTTCATGTAATCATCTAACAGAATTATCACTTCACTAAATGTTCTGTTCCCCTTGCTGTTTTGACATTTGCCTTTTCCTTTAACGTCAGCTACACATCCACTCTCACGATTAGTTAGCTTTCTTTCTCTAGTTAGCCTGCTAACACTCAACTACAGCTTTACAATGCCCGCCCAGCGTACACCATGATTTGCCAGTAGAAAGACGTTATACGTCATACGTAGCAATTGGAGCACGTTGGATGCGCTTGCTTTTGTACCTGGTGCGTTCCGTATGGTTGAATTTTGGATTTAAACCACGGGATGCCACGATGACGTTGCTTTGAAAAAAGCACCTCCCATCCAGGAGAGTCTGGCATAAAGAAGCGACCCAAAAATTTACAACGTTGTTCTGAATGGTGCAAAGCTGGGCATGCTTTTTCTGAAATAGGCGTGTTGCCCATAGGAACCCAGCTGCTTTATCTCCCACCTTATGTCATTCATTGTTGATTGCTGTTGTGTAAAAATGTTATTCATCTGTCTAACGGATGCAAGTAATTAATAATTTTCTTTGCGCAGAGACAAGAATCTGTTTATGATTGCAATTTAGTTGCGTGTGTGACAAGTAGCCTATAAAATAATCGAAATATTCAAATTTCAACATCAACAAAAAATTCTGGTACCAGGTTGAAGTATTATTAGTAAAAGTTTGGCCTTTTTAGTATCATCAATTAAAGCCTACCACCTAGTGGTTATAAGATGTATATGTGTATTCACCAACATAAACAAAACTACTTCAAGTCAACATGGTTACATGAAACGTGGATGGATTAAAAGCAAGCCAGACCAGAGCCCATGGAAGCTTCCCTGACATTAGGGAGCATAAAGCCAAGACCCTTGGTGTTAAGAATCCCCTGGCACAGGTCAGAATATTAAAAAGTATATAGGGTATGTGTGATTAAACATAATGGTCACACTAGAGTGAGCAACTTGTGAACACAACTATAATTGGGCACAAGGCAATGGCCTTTAATGCAATATGCTATATATGTTTTTTTGTCTACTTGTCTTTGGTTGGTAGCAGGAAATGTGTGGAAGTAGTTATAAAGGACTCAAGTTTAGTCTTCAGTTTCTTCTTAAGAATACCCCTATTTGTCACAAATCCATGCTGATAACCCTGTTACTGTGAACAAAAGGTAGACCTGTTTTTTTGTTTTTTTTTGATAGACCAGTGACCTGTCCAGAGTGTACTCCGCCTCTTGCCCACTGTCAGCTGGGATTGGCTCCAGCTCCCTCATGACCCTGTTCAGGAATAAGTGGTATAGATTACAGATGGATGGATGTTTGTAGAATAAATTTAATGTTACAGTCTCACCTTGGCACTTGGGGGCAGTATAGGTTTAGTTATCTGAACAGTTTATATTTTGAGCCATCAGGAGGAAATTTTCCAGTATTTAAAACTTGGGAAATGTTTGTACAGTTCTTCAACTTCCTCACTCACTGCTTTTTTACTATCACGTTTAGTCTAATATCTCTCGCATCTCTCTGCACAAAAAATGAAACAACTAACACTATGCAATTAGACAATGAGTACAGAAAAACACGATGCATCTATATGATTGCCAATAACACACTTTATTGTGACCTTTGAGACTATGCTTTTTAATCAGTAATGGTCACTTTCACTGTTCCATGCATGGCAGAGATGCAGCAGGTCTGTGTTAAACTTCAGTCAGCCTCTGTCTCATCAAAGTCATCATGGACTGAATTGAGGAAAAAAGCTCCTCTTGTCTTTGACAGTTGGAGGTTTTAGGGAAAGGCTCTCAGCATATTGGTGGATATCTCAGAATAGCATGTTCACATTTCATTGTTTATTTTGATGGAGTTAGTTGTGTATTAATCAACACTGTGGTGTTCAGGAAAATTTAGTCAAATTTATTTATGAATTATTTCTGACTTGTCCAGGTGGAATTAAGTGAAACCATAAGATGAAATGTACATAACATCAATACTATTAATTACAGTGATAAATGTCACTTTTTCACAGAACCAGAGCTTACTAAACTAAATGCCTAACACCTAACCATTACCCTTATACCTAACCAAACCTAATTCTAATCTGAAACCTAAAACCATGTCTTAACCCTCATAAAGGTGTTTCAGAAGGTGAGGACAGGCAAAAATGTCCTCACTCTGTAGTAAAAAGTAATTTTTTGATCCTCACAATATAGCATGCACAAGAACACACACACATTTGCTGACAGTTTTTAACTGTCTAATTACTGCAAAGGAGTTATACAAGCTTTGAACAGTATAGTTTGAATTAATGCACCAAAGAGGCTGAGAGAACCACGAAATCATCAAGGATCCATGGAACTGAACCCCAGCTTTCTATGAAATGTGAATACCTGAACAGACACAGATGAATAGGAGCTAGTTGTGGTGATAATCTAGTAGCACAGACAGTTCTGAGAAGAATGATGCACATACAGATGTTCAGTTTTGACTGAGAGGTCACTTCCTGGACAAAAAAATTGAGCAAGCAGACATAAAATTTCTGCAGCTAAATTATAGTAAATTGACTTTGGAATAAAATGAAATGACTACTTTTTCTTTGGTACTGATAAATATGGCTGATTAAAAATTCTTTCTGAGTAATTTCTACTGTCTCAGACGTCACATGATGGGAAAAATTCCACATCAAATAAAGCTTTTGTTTTGTACTGGCAATCTGACAGTAACTATCCTTAATCCTCAGTGTTTAATATATTTAATAAACTCAATATTGAATTAAGAAAAGTTAGTCTTTTCTTAAATTTCAAATTTAATGATGAACAGCACCAATGGCTGATGGTGCTAGATTATCTTTCTTATAGAGAAGCATGCTAAGATTAGACCACAGAACATCCGGATGGACATTTGCATTCTTCCAGCAATCTGCCAGAGAAGCTGTGAGGTGAGACATCTGCTTGACCCTTTCACGTCATCACGCATAGGCTGGATGGAGCATGGCCAGCCCCTGGGGAGTGCTATGGGGAGATTACACTAGAAGTGTCCTGAAGTCACCCAAGACCAGCAGTTATGTAAAATTTCCTTTTTAGTCATTAAGCATTAGTTTACTTTAAGCATGATATGTTTTACAGGAAGAGGCTTGTGTTTCATTCCTTAAGTTCATACTTAGGAATTTGTTAGGAACCAGAATTTAAACAATTCTATTCAAATTTCAATTAAATGTGTTTTATAGCAGTAAATCTCAAAATAAAACCATCCTAAGACACTTTATATGTACATAGTAAGGTCAAGACTTTAAGGTAGAGAAAAACTGAACAAATACCCCTTGAGCAAGCACTTGGCAACAGTGAGAAGGAAGAACTTTCTTTAATGGACGAAGCCTCTGACAGAACCAGGCTCTTGATGGGTAGCCATATGAAAAACATCAGGACACAAACAAGCAAAAACCAGGGAAGTTAGTGGGGCTGGTACAGCTCATCAGTAACATACATCTCTGGGAGAACATACAAACTCCGCACAGAAAGACACATAGTCATCTGGGGCTCAAACCCAGAAGCTTCTTGCTATGAACTGACAACACTAACCACTTTACCACCATGCCACCTAAATACCAACTTAACTCTAAGCTCATAAAGGAAAGTTTTAAGACTAATCTTAGAGGTAGAGAGGGTGTCTGCCTGTCTGCCTCCCAAACCAAACCACTGCACCTTTAGCTTTTTTTTTTTTACTGATTTTAATCCTGCTTGCCATTGTTTTCACATTAAGTGGATTTTGTATGAGATGGATAATGCAAACAGAATATTCTGGTAACCATTTTTCACTAAATTCATTAAAGGTATAAAAGGACTAGAAGATTGAGAAAGAAAAACTAATCCATTAAAAGGCCATAAAATATCAGCAACTACCACATACCAGCAACCCTCCTATGCACTCTTGTGTTTTTTAAAGACAATAAAACTCTAAATCATAATTTTATAAAAAACATAGGGATGCACTCAGATGTCAACAAAATCTATAAAGTGAGATAATGCCTTAATGCCCCGAGATAATGACATCTAGACATTTTCATTATAACCTACCCTGGGAGACGAATTTCTGGTAGATGCTGCTTTACAGATTAAGTAATCACACATATGATATTTTGGAAATGATTAGTCTTCGAATCAAAAACAATTATTTTTATTTATTCTGTATTTATACTATATTAACTATTTATGTAGGCTACGTCTCATGCGTGTTGGCGTCATTGTGTGTTATATGACGTAAACAACCTGCGCCTGAAAGAGGAAACTATGATGGCCGTAGCTCAAGCGAAGCTAGAGAAAGGCGGCGAGGATTACTCTTTGCTACCTTTAGTTCATGATATTATTAAATGGTGAGATATTTATATTTGACATCATATGTTTTACTTGTCTTAAGCAGTCGTTTTGGTGGAGTTGCTAAGCTTGCTAATGTGTTAGCTAAGCTAACGTTGTTATGGCAGCTACAATTACTTGAAAGTGTAGCATTAAATGTCCAAAATAATAGCTTGTGATCTTCTTCACCTTTGACTTTAGTATTATTTTTTTAAGCATGGACAAGGACAGCCAGGATATCCATCAAGAACTGCCCAAACTGAAGACAAAGATCCAGGAGGCTCGGGAGCAGATCTCCAACATGCCTGGGATAGATAGTAGTCCGCTGGCTCAGCAGCAGCAGCTGGCCACGCTCCGGGAGCAGGTCCGTACCAAGAACCAGTTGCTACAGAAATACAAAAGTCTGTGCATGTTTGACGCTCCGAAAGCATAATGACAATGAAGACAGACCAAAGAAAGACAGAGAGGCAGTCGAGGTCCAGGAGGGACTTGTTGTTTACATTCTAACCAGTGGAGCAGAGGAACCCGAGATTCAGAAATACGGGATTAATCTCCAACCGAACAAGGACTAACGTTACGTTTCATCGCAGTAAAAGATGTTTTGGAACATCATGTTTTGTCGTTTTTGTGTTAGTATCATTAAAAACCTGGCTATGTGGTATTTTATTAGGTGTTTATTTGTGTGTCGCTTTTATATCGTGTAACAGGCTATTGTGTTGCAATAAAGGGAACTGATTAAGAACGAATTGGCTTAATGCAATGACTGTATGCAACTTGTATCCTACACATTTAAACCCATAGCCTTCATCTTTAATTACGTATGTATGAGTATTTGCAGTCACTGTTCATCGTGTTTGTAGACATGGATACACGGAAAGGGGATTTAGGGTTGTTAAGAATCCAATAATTCTATTTCTATATCCTCATTTAACAGCTGGTGACACAGGGCTAAAATGGTTAAAAGATCAAACTGAGTGAAAGTGCTTTAAACAGTGTTTGCTTGGGTTGTCTCTCAAGTATGTCAGTTGTTTATGTAAGGAGTGACAGATATTAAATGTTTTAATACTGACATTTTTCACACTGAATGAAATGTTCAGAGACTTGTACTGTGCAGGCTGTGCAGTGTTTCATGTAACCTCCATGAAAGGAGAGAGAAGAGGAAGACAACATATAAATCTAAAAAGTTGTTTTATTTTCTTTTTTACGGAAAAGTTGACATTTGCATAATAAATACACATTCATCATCAGATTTGTTCATAATGCAGCAAACATTCAAATTCCATCAAGTGTGGAAAAAATAGCAAAATGTAAACTATTTTTCTCTTTGCAAACTAATGCAGAGGCATGTTTTACAGCGTTTTCAGAGTATCTACTGCATCGCTACAGAGATGGCCCTAACAGTTAAGCCACTTGCTTGTGTCTCTGCCCAGTTTGGATCACAGTGTCACTGTCACCTCAGGTGCTGAAGTCTGCCGCTTATGAGCTCATGAGCCCTGTATGCAGGACGGCTGGAAAGGCTCACAGTCTCTTTGCACTCTGGCGAAAAAATAATAATATAATATATATAAATAAATCTCAGCATATGATGCAGCCTCTCTCTTTGGCCTGGCTGCCCCCCGCAGCTTTCTCTCTTATGTACATCAAGTCACTGTGCACGCTGGGTCTCCGTGCAAAGGGCGCCACAATCCCGTATGCGTTCCCATCCTTGCACTTCTTGTTTCTGAAGGACTTTCTGTGGAGAACCTCGCGACACTGCAAAGAAACTTTGCAGTGACGGTCGGGGCTCATTTCCTTGGGTAACTTGGCCATAGTGAAGAGAGTCTGAAACATCTGGTCTACGTTGGTGTTCTTCTTTGCCGAGATTTCAAAGTAAGCGCATTGCTCATCTCCACCAACGAGCTGCTCGATCTCGTCCTCCTGCACCTGACGATAAAAGTCTCTGTCGCACTTGTTGCCGCAGATGACCAGCGGGACGTCCACGTTCTCTTTGGTTTTATTTCGCAGACAAGACTTGGTCTCATAAATCTGGCGCTTCAGGCGCTGCACCTCCTGGAAAGAGTCTCTGTTATCCAGGCTAAACACCAAGATGAACACATCACCTGCAAAACATAAGAAAGCACACGGTCAATACTAGATAATAACAACAATGCAATAGTGACCTCTGCAGAAAACAGTGTGACAGGTTTGAACGGGCTTTAAAAGCTTTACTCACCAGTAAGTATTGAAAGCCTCCTCATGGCAGGGAAGGGATGATTTCCAGATGTGTCCAAAATGTCCAGTTGGTAAACATCTCCCCTGATGCTGTAGAATTTCCTGTGAAAGTCCTCAATAGTAGGTGTGTACTGGTCGTCAAATCTCTCGTTCAGAAACCGAGAAATGATGGCAGTCTTCCCAACTTTAGTGGATCCCAGAATCACCATCCTGTGGCAATTCTTGGCCGGTATGTCGAACTCGTTTTCGGATGATGGCATTTTCTTAATCATACTTGCAGCAGATGCACCCGGCGGTCGATGGTGCTGTGGCAAAAGATTGCTTTAAGTCTCTCCAGTGAAGGCAAAGGTATGACCTCGTTCTCTCTCTCTCTCTGAATCCAGACAGCGGCTGGCAATATATGGGACATGTTTGCCGCGCCTCCTTTGCGTCATGCGTCATGCTCCAGCTTGGACATCTCGAGCAAGACCCAAATGTTACTCTGTTTTTGTGCGTCAGCCATGTCCATTGCTCATCAACACAAACCGAGAAAGACTGGGGAGTGTATTTAAGATATAATGTTCAATCGTTTAATACATATATACGTATCATTAACTGCTTACAAAATTATCATTTACCGTTTTTAAAATCCCAAAACAAACGGGTGATACATTGCAATAGTATACTCACGTGTAGTGTGTGCATTATATTAAATAAAAAAAACTTTAACATTTAGACAAAACCATACGTGCATCTAACATTAACTTATAGGCGCATGCACCCGGACAGCCTTTAACTTTAGGCTTTTGTTGATTTATTAGTTTGTTTTGTGGTCGCTGTAGAGCTGCATGCAGCTCCAGCAGCGGTCATACTGCTTGCAAACTCAGGCTGCCAATGTTTTCTCAGTCACCGTTAGTTAATAAACCTAAATGGATGTTCCATTAAAAAAAAAGCAGCTGGATGAGGACAGGAGAGCTTTAGGGGGCGCAGCAGTACACAGAAGCACACAAGGCATGTCGAGGAGGGAAAACGCGTGTTTGTGCATTATTGTTTTACTGCCAATGTTATCCCACATGCTCATCTTTATGTGTCAGCATTTTAAAGTGCTTCATATTCCTAACCGAAGGTCATGTAATAGTCTGTACAGTGTATTACTGTATGTTGTATTTGTGTTTTAAAATATTTTATTTTGGTATTATCCTCTATTCATTTCCCAGTTTTATTTATATATAAGATATTTGGTATTTTTAACTTGTCACTCATTTGTAAAGGTTAATATTTTGTCATGATCCTCATCAGAAGGACAGCTGAAAGTCTCACGGAAAGTAACAGGCAAGTTACATTATATTTTATTTTATATAAGGTAAAAATGTTTTATTGGGATTTGAATCCATTTTTAATTGAGACTGGCAAAGGGCAGCTTATAAACCTTGTTTTAATAACAACACAATATAAGAAATGCATGAAAACAGTATCCACTTCAGATGAATAAACAGGTAGGAGTTTCTAAATCTTAAAACTACAACATCAAATTAACACAATACATGTAGAAGCAGTTACACTGGCAGTGGTATTATTTTGATCCTATAACATTTTTATGGATCAAGAAAATAGGCTATATAACGGATTTATCCTCGTTACCTTCTAAAAATAAAAGTTTATCATCGCAGACGAAATGTCACGAATGCAAGCAACAATGTACAAACGTCACAATGGGGAAAAAGACTACATCTGATGAACAGCATGGGTGTAACTGGTGTCTGGAAGCCATCTAATCCAGTTTATATTGACTTTCTCATGTGTTAACTGAAGTACCCTACAGATGGTCTAAAAATAGAGCCCACTGTTTGTGACTCAAACTCCTTTCACTTATCGTTTGACCTGTGAATCAGTGGAAAAAGAGAACTTGTAAAAGTTGATTCACGTTACTTGTGCTGCCGAGTGTCAGCGTCAAAGTCTACTGAAATATTTAATGTGTATACAATTTACATTTTTAGAATTTTTAGAATAAAATTGCTTCAAATTACTGTATAAAAACAGAAATTGCAGAGAATAGTAAATACGACTAGTAAAATAATCTGAAAGTTGCAGATGCAACCAGCTGAAAATATTAATTCAACTTAAAAACAAAGCTCACCAGATTATAAGTGATCTTATAATCTTCTCTCAAGGAGGCATCACAGATAAGTAAGAGCCACCAGGAATGTATATGTTAGGTTTTTTCTGCCTAATGCAATCAGAATGTTGTCTTGTGTAACCAGGGTGGTTGTGCTACAAGCTTGACTACTGGTCAATAATTTTTGGTCAGTAATAAAGCCAGTATGTTCCCAGTGATGCCTGTAACAGGATACGTGCAGAATGGCTCACCCAGCAAGGCCCTGTCATTCGCACTGCCTGCAGAAAAACATTATGGAAGGAACATCATAAATATTCTCATCCCCGGGGAACACGTACAACCCCAAATCAGAAAAAGTTGGGACAATATGTAAAATCAAAATAAAAACTGAATATAGTGATTTTTAAATCTTCAGTGTCCTGTATTCGATTGAAAAGCAGCGCATTATTTGATGGGATACCTCATCAGTGTAATTTTGTGTTACAAATAAACACTCATTTCTATTCTGATGCCTGCAACACTTTCCAAAAAAGTTGGGACAGTTGCATTTCAGGGCCAGTAATGAGGTAAAACAAAGAAATGATGATTCCACTTGAAACAGGTGATGTCAACAGGTGTCTGCAATGATTTGGTACAAATGTGGCATCCAGGAAAGGCCGAGCCTTCTAGAAGCAAAGATGGGCTGAGGATCGTCAGTTTGCCAACATATGAGTGAGAAAATTATTGAAATGTTTAAAACCAATGTTCCTCAAATAATGATAGGAAGGGATTTGGATATGTCGCCCTGTACAGTGCATGACATAATTAAAAGATTCAGGAATCTGGAGGGATTTCAGTGCATAAAGGGCAGAAGGTGCTGGATGACCGTGCTCTCCGATCCCTCAGATGACACTGCATCAAAAATCATCACTTTTCTATAAGCCATATAACCACATGGGCTCAAGATGACTTTGGCTCACCTGTGTCAGGCGCTACAATACGTAGTTACATCCATAAATGCCACTTAAAATTGCACCGTACCAAAAGGAAGCCCTATGTCAACAGTGACCAGAAGTGCAGTCGAATAATTAGTTTCCTCAGTTCTCAGAAATGCAGTTCTCCTCTTTTTATTGTTCTTGTTATTACTGTCACCTTTAATCCATGGATGGACATTCTTTTTACCTGTTCTTTTTATTTATTTTGTAAAGCTATGTGTTGTCACATGTGTGGTACGTGTAGTTTTTTTAACTGTAGAGTGAAGTCAAAGACAAATTTCCACAATGTGGACAATAAAGTTCTTCACCTAACCTAATTTTCCATTTCACTGAAGATGTCTGGTGCTATAGATGGTGATCATTTTGAAAGCAGCTATTATTTGATTGCTGTCAGTAGATCATGATTCCCTGAGTTTATAAACCTCATCATCACTGGATAAAGTGGAAGCAAGCAACTATCAGGGATCAGTAAATCATTTATTGCTCCCTGTTTGTCTCTTTCTTCCTTCCCTTTATCATTGACTACAACTATATTTCTGTGCATTATAACTATCAGGGATCAGTGAATCATTTATTGCTCCCTGTCTGTCTCTTTCTTCCTTCCCTCTATCGTTGACTACAACTATATTTCTGTGCATTATATATAGTTGTTAAGAGTTTTGATTAAATACATTCTCAGAAGTACTTTATTATGTTTACTTCAGTAGGTACAGTAACTGAAAGTTTTTTTATTATGTTTATTTCAGTAGGTACAGTAACTGAAAGTTTTTCATCATGCTTTGTTAAGTGCCAAACAGATTTTAACAGCTATGTATCATATACCCAGAGAGGTTTTACAGTACAAAGAATAGTATTTAAATACATCCAAAAATCTGCCTCATAAAAGTATATCACTGTTTCAAAAGCATGGTTTTAGGGTTAAAAAGAATACTGTATATGACAACCTGCTCTAGTTCTTTGTAACAGTGAAACTGGAACAGGTCATGGCCAGAACCTGTTCCACACTTTCTTTATTTGCTTGGACAGATGAAGAGAAACATCAGTGTTTTCATTGCTAATTCTCTTGAACCTTGAGGAGAACCATGTCAGGTCAAGAAAGCACAAACATACAGTACAGTATAACATGTTCTTTAGGACATGTTATACTGTACATGGACACTCTTTGCCTGTCTACATCTCTTCTTTAGTTTTGAACCATGTTTGTGTCCCAGCATGTTTGCAGCCTGTTCTGTTAGATAGCTGGGCCTCGACACATGTACTGTCCTGGCAACGTGGCCCTCAAGCAGAGTAAACACACCAGCTGCAGGCGACTCAGGCCATGGCCAATCACACACATTAGACTCATTTCCTTCTCAGCCATGTTTGCCTTCATTAATTAGTAAAGAGGACAGAAAAGACTTGAAAAAAAAGATGCTGCCGCCCTCTGTGAAGACAGTGCTTCACAGCTGGAGTGAAAATGTGTTTTTTGATTTGATGAGGTGAGTGAAGCACTGGCAATAAACCTGCATCTTAAATGCCATTTCATTTTTCACCCAAGTAGTGTTTTATTGTGAAGGAACCAAGCATGTACAGAAAAGAAAAGTCCAGGGATAGTTGCTGTTTTTCTCAGTGGAAATAACAAAGACTGGTGACACAGCTGCTGCAGACTGTGGAGAAACAGTCTGACAGAAGAACCTACAGAGGGGGTTTTTATTGTGTTTTTTGGTTTGACTTCATTTGCAACTTTATGGCTGAAACATTTGGTCATATTATTTTCACCTTCATGTCCTGTGACAGAGGCTCACACATGAACGGCCACATGGGTAACATGCCTGACACATCAGTAAACTGATTAACAGTCAGCAAGAGCATTTGTGATTGTGAGTCAATAAGTGTGTCCTGCATATTGTATGAGTGTGTGTTGGTGGAGATATGGAACCAATCCACATGGACCTTTATGGCTTCAAGCTTGTGGGTTTCATTTGGCCAACATCACAGAGGCAATGTGGACTAAAATGTCAGTGTATCTGCAGTAATGCACCCTCACAGCAAAACCAAAAAGGTAGGTAGATAGTTGTTTGACAGACAATTATTATTATTATTTGAAAAAGTGTTTCTCCACTTCTTATTTTCATACACAACATTTAACTTAAAAAGTGAAATATTCATTTTTTAAAATAATATTCCATTGTGCATGCCCTATTTGGCAACTGCCATAACTGTACAATTAGAACCAAATTTGGTGACATATTCACAAACCATCTGCAAGAAAAATGGCAGCAATGAGAGCAAGCAATTTGACAGCATTTAGGCAAAATGGAAGTGCTACAAAAACATGATAAATTTAATGATCATGAGCTGGACATACATTTTTGTGTGTAATTTTGTAAAATTTATTGCAATTTACAGCTTGCAAAGCCCCAATAAAAGAGTTATTTGTGTCCACATCATTTGTTCACATGCCCAGGTTTGCTTACAACTAACTACAAAAACACAATAAAGAACTTTACCACCCTGATTCAAACCAAAACTAAGAGCTCAAAAGCATGATAATGAGATTCCTGTAAGTCTAGTCAGCTATTGGAACTTCATGAAAAGACATTCTAAGTTTAGTTTTTTATTTTCCATTGATGGAGAATTTGTTCAGACTATCAGGTAAAATTGCTGAGATAAGATCAGTGTGGAGAGATAAAGCTTGATGACTTTGGTGCTGGTGGTGCAGGAGAGGCCACCTGATCTTGTATGTCGAGGAAAGGAGGGGGTCTTATTGTGTTTATATGGCGTGAGACTTGGGGCTGTTGCGTGTCAAGCTGGGCCATCTTGCAGGGAGCCTGTTGATTGAAGCATGAGACTGCGGTTTAAAATACAAAGGCTTCAGGTTTCAGAGCCAGCAAGAGTCCTGCCCTCAGTCCAGCTTTATTTTACAGACCACCTGTATGTTTTGAAAAACCACCAATCTGACAGCTGTGTTGTTATCTGTGACATGCTATCTAATGTCAGTCTCCCTGCATGAGGTTGTGAATATGTGACACAAAATAATATGTTGTTATGATGCAGCCATGCACTAGTAGAGCAATACCTGTGTTTTTAGTATGTTATATTTCTGACTGGTTTTAGTGAGTGTGTTATATTTTCATCTTACTCTGAGGAAAACAGAATCAGAATATATCACATTTGATTGGTCAATATAATTGTAGCCTTTTAGTTGCTAGAACAATCCACAAAGCATTTTAGTTTTCCAGCCTCTTGTCAGCCAAGTTATCAGAAATGATCTGGCATTGGTTGATAAACTCACATGCACTGAACAGATGGTGGTTCAGTGGGTTCTTCTTGTCTGACCTGTCTGGAATTCACCAGGCCAGGTGATCATTTTCATAATGGACCGTGGAGCAGTGAATGTACAGACACATTTGATTATGTAGATATGTGGACCTGGTGACCGGAGTTCACCTTACAATGGTGGAAGATGTACTTCCATCTTAAAGCAAAATGAAGGATGACCTGTAGCACTAATGGTCGGCGTGTGAGACCAGAGAAAAGTGGCATTTTATAATAACAACCAGTCGAGAGAGTGTGTGTATGTTAAAAAAGATCATTCACATTGGTACATCAACATAACAATTTTCAGCATGTTTCAGCACACTGCATTGCAATTCTGAAATTGGACATTGGAAATTTGTCAGGGGGCTAGAAACATCATTTCACATAGCTAATTTTGCTTGCTATGTGCTATGACACAAAAAAAGGCACATAAAAAGTTCTAGTGCTTTTTTTTTTTTATCACAAACAATTCTTGCTATGTGCTATGACACAAAAAAAGGCACATAAAAAGTTCTAGTGCTTTTTATTTTATATCACAAACAATTATATTATTATAAATTATATTATTATTATTACATTCATCCTTATGTGTAAAAGCAGTATATAAAATATTGTTACATTTTTAGAAAAAAGTAATCAAAATGCAGAAGTTATGTTATTTAATGAAAATGGTCATACCTGTTTCATGGGTTTGCCATAAACTAAGGTCTCAGTTTCTACCATCAGTGCCTGTGATGTAACATGTAACATGGTTGAATAAGACAAGTAATAAACTGTGCTGTTTTTAGATGAATATCCAGCCTGCTTTCAGAGCTGTATGTAAGATGTTTTTGTTTTTTTCCTTGCAAGTCTGCAGAAAAGGAGCTCAGTGAAAAGCCCTTTTGGAAAATTAGCCACAAGAGCTTTACTGTTTCCATGAGACATTCTACAGACTCATATCAGAGGTAATGATCAATTCTATTTCTGTGTTACTTCACCAAGCGGTGTAGTTGGTAAGTGTGACGACCATTGAGTGATCTTATAAATGCTTAACCTTAGACGTCAGTAAGCTGCTGCCCTTTGCAGCACTGTTTGCGTAACTCTAATAGCTTCACGCAGAGACAAAAAAAGAAGGTAAGGTTGCAAGGACTGATAAATTTAATTCTGCCTCATACACATGTACACACACACACACACCTTTAATACCAAAGAGTAATAGCATCAGCTCAACCATGCTTGAGGCTGTTGTGGCAATAATTAAACTCTCTCCCACCGACTCACCTTCCCACCCACCCCAACAAATATTATATAAACTCCCCACCATGCATATTAGCTGGTGTATGAAACAACTAAGATACCAGGGATGTGTGCAAAATTGTATTAAACTATAACTCAATTTAAGGCTCATATTTGTAGCTAAAAATGGCTCTGTGCTTTGTACACAGAAATCTTCTTATAGAAATCTAAATAACTCTGATCATGGTTCTCAAGCACTGATTGCAATGACACCTGATTGATTCCCTAATCCTGTCCCAGTAGTCCTAACCAGTTGACACCATGTCAACAAATGCTGTTTGTGAGGATATAATCACATAAATCATAATGGTTTATAGCAAATTTTAATGAAATTTATCATGCTAAAAAGTTATTGTTCTGTAAATTATTTGTAAGCTTGAAAAATACCCCCCAAATCCTATAATAGTAATTGCAAACTAACCCCAACCCTGTAAGATTCAGAGGTCACATAATATCAGAAACATGGAGGCTTCCCTAACTCTTTTCAGTAGGCTGTTAGTTTATTAAACTTAAAATAACAATAAAATTAAATAGCATGCAATCGTTCAGTTAATGTAAAACATCATCTAGTTTGCAGGTCCGTGGTTTTCACTGGACAGCAAAAAGATGATGTATGAGTTAAACTGTAAAATTTCACATTCAGTCGTTGTATGAAAGAACAGCTCTCCAGGTGTTGCAACTCAAAACAGGATTTCATAGCACAAGACAAGCTGCAAGGTAATAAATGCATACACACATTGCACACATGGCCTGTGCTGCCCATTTTCTCTGTTTTTGTTTACATCTTCACGGTGTAGCCTGCGTCCACTGTGACCCAGTGTGATGCCAATCCCACCAACTGCTGAGACAGTTAGCACTCAGAGACTAGCACGGACACTCCTACTGTTTGGCTAATAAGGCATATATGCATACTGTATTCAAATAATCACATAGGCAGCATGCACAGGCATGCCCACTACACAGGTACGGTGGGCTTTAAGTCAGACACATAATTCAGGCTCCTTAATAAGCTATGCGTGTCTGTGTCATTCTGTGTTGATTCGTTGTAACAATATTTGTCGTCTTTTTGAATTTGATCAGATGTGTAAACAGGAAGCTCACATGTGTCACAAAACATACGTATGATTAGAAATATGAAAACAAATAAAAACAGTTAACGACATTCATTTTCTCAGAAACGTCTGAACATTTGATTTTTGACGAGGCACTTTTTTCACTGATTATTACATGGTACATCATAAAATGTTGCCTGAATTGCCTGCAGTGACATCAATTTTCAAAGTTACAATAAAAACAACATCCTGACCTTTTATAAATATTAAGAAAAAGCCTGTGAACCATGTTTTCACTCCATTATGATTGACTGATGGTTAAGTGCTTGGAAATCTCCTACTGAACTATAAATAACAACAGCTGATTATGAAAGATACAGAATACTAAAACTTGATTTCTTGTGCTTTTTCAGGAAGTCTCTAATCATAGCAGTTCTATATTAAAAATTGCTGAAAAGGGTGAAAAGTTGTACATTATTCAGTACTTATATAGTTTGTATTATATTCAAGCACTGTCCTGTTGTAGAAAAGGGTTTATGTTTCCCAAGAAAGACTGAAACTGTTATAATGACAAAAAATATACATCAGATATGAATTGAGATCAGCTGTAAAATCAAGGCTAGAGTCAAACACATTGATTTTTTCAAGAAATGCATAAACATTACATTAAATACAGAGCCACAGAATCCTTTCAAACATGTGAGCTCAGATGACAAAAGGTGAATGGGGAACTAAACCCTTACAGGAGGACCTGTCTTCACCCCTCAGTTGCTAGCCAGTTAATTAGACCGCAACAAGAAAAGATTGTCTCCTGCTGTTCACAGCCAGACTCTTCACCTTTGTATATCCCTTTGTACCACCGGCAGTGGCAGACCTCCGCTGCAGTAGCGTTATATCTGATTCTGTCGCTTCCTCATCCAGCAGCTGGGTTCCTGTCAGTCACTCAAAGCCTTTTCAAACATAAGCTAAACTGTTGTTGAATATAATATATAAGCTCATTTTTCCCATTAAGGATCAAAGATCCAGTGCAAAATATCCCTCAGTAATTACCATAGTTGTTCCAACAGAGTCAATTCACATAGTCACCTGCATGATGGCATCTGTTCCACTAATCTGTGTGTACATAGTCTACTCAGATACACTTTACCCTTATGTTTCAAAATACTGCCATATTTAGAGTAACAGTCAATCCTTGAGACTGATTTCTGTTCTATTTTCAAACAGTACTCCTGCTGTGAACACACACAAACACAGTGTATGGATAAAGTATAGTGAACATCTATCTTAAATATATTTTGCCAAAAAGCCTCAGGCAAGAAAATTAAACTGCTGATCTTGCCTGGCCATTATTTTGTGGTGACAGTTAGATTGTAGTAATGTTGGTGATGAATAATGTTAAGACTCCAGTGCAGATACACAGAAACAAGAACATCTGTGATGTCAATGAGTACAAACAGTGAGGTGTAGCGGAACAGAAAGGCCGAGCCTGTGCCAGTAACATTAACAGTTTGGTGAATAAGTACTTTGACTTCCAGCAATTTCAATTTATAGTAAGGAGCCATTGACTAAAGGCAGAAAAGCTGTGCAGAAAGAAGACTAATGGTCAGGTGACTAATGGCGGATTGAGTTGACATTAATATGTGTGTGGGGTAGGACCAGATAGGTCTGAATTCTTCCTACTCCATTCAAGCATGTACTAGGTATAAGCAAATTGATATTGGATTATGTGTAAAATTATGTGTGTTGTCATATCAACTGTTTTACATGCTTGAAGGAATAAATCAAATCAAATCAAATCAAATCAAATCAAATCAAATATGTACTATTAACCATGCATACACACTTTAAACTAAAAACATTGAGTCTTAAAATTAATTTTGACACACATGCCCTTTTAGTTGAGTAAGCTGCTTAAGTGTACCTACTACTGATGCCCAGATGAATAGCTACAGGCACAATAACACAGCAAACCTGTACCCCTTGAGGCCCTTGTGGTGCAGAAAAGTAGAGAACTGGAAAACCAGAACATGGTTATACAAGCCTTAATTTCAGTATTTCAGAGACAAACAGTTCTATGTAAGGTTTTACCATGTCTATAGAAAATTAAGAATTTCATCCAGTCTGGCACAAAGCTTGTTGTTCCCCTGACTCATGTTTTGCCCCAAATACCAGCAGGTGAGACTAATGGTGAGTACAGGATGAAATGAAAGAGTGAGGGTAAAAGTGAGTGGCAGTTAAGTGAAAAGTTTATGAGGTAGGCTCTGCCTGTCTACTGCTTTGCCCTTCTCCTGGCAGCTATTTCATTCAATCTGCTGATAAATACAAGGACACCTCAATGCAAACACCAACAAATGCACACACCAAGGCAGATTTATTGAGAATAAGAATTATTGCAGTGAGGGAGCAGGAACTTGTATAGGTCAGGAGGTGTAGTGTCAGAAAATGATCCAATATTTCACACGAAAATGATCAAAATAAATTTTCCTCACACATTCTCATTGGTAAATGTGGTACACTGTGATGTTATAAGTTCTTGGACCATGTAACAAAGCAAGGGAACACAAGGCCAGGTCTGCATCCATGTGTCACGGACTTAATGGCAGTCCTGGGCCCCAGACAACCATTAGCAGCAGAGTGAGAATACAGTGTGCTGAATAAATGACAGACTGGATCGATGCTGGCTACTCGTTAGCCTAGCCACTTCACCATACTAATTATGTGTAATTGGTTCTAGCTACTCTGAGTGCATTAGTGGCTCAGAGTTCAGGATGACGCAAAGGATGTATCTTACAGAGGATTTGATGTTCTTTAATGTGGTTTTGGATGCAAAGGGTAACAGGTGCAAACATATAGAGCCAATAATACACATGCGCACACACATAAAAGAATTTACTGTAAATTTGTGCAAGTATTTAATCATTTTTTTCATTAACTTGACCAAGGATTTTCAACTGATTGTGACCTAGGGACCACCACTGATTAAGAGGCAGATTGAGGGCCACAGTTGTGGGTTGACTGGACCGAATGAGCACTATTTTAATCCTGAAAATCACCTTGGCTTTTCTAAATGTTATATTGTTGCAAAATTTGATTATTGAAAAACAACAATTAACACATGGTAAAAAATAAATATAAAAAAAATAAAAATAAATAGTGATGCCCACAGTGAAACGACATTACTGAATATATGGTCAGAGACCACCTGCCATGCCTTGATGAACCGCCAGGGTTACCCCACTTATGATGTGTAAGATGTTATGTAATGTAACCGGGGCAGACTTGCATTCAGCATTTTTGTGTTACAACGGAAACCTTTGATTTGTGTTGCATGGTAATGCCAGGAAAAATATATTTGTTGATTAAATGAAGGGATGCAGCAATATAATGAGGGCAGCAGAGGAAAAGAAAGTGTGTTGTGATGATATTTTTAAATGATATATTTAAATGTAATTTCGTGTGACTTCCCTGTAATGTAACACTGGCTGTGACTCCCCTTCATCCGCTTTCATTTGTCACGAATTTGCCTTTGAAGCCTTTGAAGATCAAAGAGAATCAGGCTCTGTGACATCCTGTTTATTAGTGACATGGGGAAAAGAAGATTACATAACTAGTCAATGCATGAGCAGCTCCTAATGCTACATTATACTGCAAAATCAGTTTTTATTTGAATGCACTCCCTGTTGGTGTGTTACAAATATCTTTTTTGGGAGTGTGGTGTATGTATGTATGTACGCTTCTATGTGTGCTGTCACCATCAATTTAATGTGTAGCAAGCATAATGTATCAACACACACAGTATTGTATATGACTTTATGTACTGTATGTGTTTATGTCCAGGATTGTTTGTACGCTGCTAAGCAAGGACAAAGACAATGAAAATGACCCTGAACTTTTTTTTTCACAATAGAAATCATTTAGAGTTAGTTTTAACTCTGACGTTCACCCACCTGATACTCAGCTTTAGCTGGCTACAAATTCTTCGCTATGGGAAGGTGTTTTGTCACTGTCAAAGCAATGCCACCTAAGAAACTGAATAACAATTCAGATCTACAATTGTTATTTCTACCTACAGACAAACCAAGTAATAGCTGCTGCAAGTGTAACTCATTTGCCCCCTTCAGGCAATAAGAAGTACAGCTGCATTACTTGTCTGTGCGCTTTATAAAGACACATAGAAGCATTTTCTCATCCCTCTTCCATATCAGCATAACAGTTTGTGCCATTCAAAACAATTACTGTTTGAAACAAACAAACAAATAAGGATGGCAGTTTCTTATCTTGCCCACTTCACGCTGTGAAACAATGCTCACGTTTAATCTATTTACATGTACAAAACATTTTTAACATTACAAGGACTAAGTGTGAAGGTGCAGTGTCTAGAACATACACAGGAAGCGGAAAACTGTGAACACAGAGTTTCAGTCACTAAGGCAGTAGCAGCAGCAGCTGGGAGGGAGGGCTGTTATCCAAGACATACTCCCTCAGTACAGCTAGAGACAAGAACACACCTGCCCTCACGTAGACCTCCACTGGCCTACTGTATATGTTAATGGATCCCGTGACCTATAACATATGCATATAGAAACATTCACTGCAGTATAAGAGGATTCAAAGTAGTTGTATACATATCCTCAATTAAAGCTAGAAATGTTATGTGTTATGACATGAGCCAAGTTTTATTATTAGAGTTCTGTACGTCTGTGTGACGTGCATGTGTCTGTCAAAGTTCAAGAAGTGTGAAGAGACAAATTCTTATTCTCTGTGTCCTCTTAACAATGTGGCCACCGTAAAAGACAGAATAGCAGAAGTCAGAGGAAACTACAAAAGTAGCAAAGTGAAAAATAACTTTAGGTGCTCATCTTTGACTATCTGCTACTGCGCTTATAGAAGAACAGATTGGTTCAAAATTAAAACAATGTGAATCTCGTTGCTGAAAAGTGCAGTAGACAGAAAATTCTAGTGAAAATGTCAGTCACCTTGGTCATAACACTTTGTTCTTCCAAGAGGGCACGGAATAAAGTGTAGAAAGACAAGAACAAATGAGATAACTGCTGGCCGCCATAAGCTCAGTGGCAGTATCACAAGACCTTCATGCTAAGGCCATCACAGTCAAAGCATAATTAACAGGGCAGAACATTATCCTACCTAGCACTGCCTGGCCTAAAGGCAGAACCTGTAGTGGAAAAGGTTATGAGGAGAGGACGCCTAGTTCTGGTGAAATAACACAGACAGACACACACATATTACACACAATGGACAAACTGTTCACTCTCCTGCCACAGCAGGGCAAACACAACCTGACCTGTGTGTGTGTGTATGTGTGGGCACTCTTGTTGTGCCTGGTTGTGCACATCTTCACACCCTGCTGATACCTGTTTCCAGATGAGTTTTTTTCCCCTCTTGTGTCTCCCATGTCAGAACAGCTGAGCTGCACACAGACATACACACAAAGGGACATACACATACCGTTCTTGTTGGTATTCAGAACAGGCATAAACCTTTTACCATTACTTAAACAAAATGGAAAACTGGGATCTCTCTCCCACTGGCTACACCGGACACCCACCTCCAGCCTGCACACTCAGACCTCTTTTAATCCTCATCAGTAGTGTCCAAGGATAAGTAACATCTTGAATAATGTTGTTCTGGTCAGTTCCATGAAGCAGAGGAAGAAACTTTGATTGAACAGATGATAAAACCTTGTGACATGAGAACATACTATTCATCTGCATCCGTGTTGGACACATTGACTAATCCTCTTGAAGTGGTGGGTGGCATGGAACAAAAAAACAGCTCATTTAGGAAAATACACAACTTTTGTTCCTCTCAGATCTGGGTGTTTTTTTTACACAAACAGGTATACAGTGTATAATGCAGGTCCTCATATCTTGTAGAATGGAAATGAAAACCTTTGCTAAATACAAATATTCATATCCATACAAACAAGAGTACTTTAAGTCCCTATCTTTAGCATTCATATACAGTATACAAATATGTAGTAATACACAATGTAGTTGTATGCAAATATAAGTGTTCATTAAAGTATTTCAACAATAATTGCCCTTGAACTGAATTCTGGTATGTAAAACAAGTATTTCAACAATAATTGCTGTGGAGACCCTTGAACTGAATTCTGGTATGTAAAAAGATAATGAGTGACAATACGGGAAAATACAATTGTTACAATACAAAGACATAAAACGTCTGAATTTGAGAATTTAAATTTTGTGACAAATGCTGTACATTGAAAACACTTAAAATATAATTATAGCCACATATAGTTTTACATTATAGTGTTTTATACAAAATGTGTTTGTTTTTAAGTTAAGATTAATGACATCATTATCTAGTGGAGTACAGAAAGTCTGGTGAAATGAAAATAAGCAAAAAGCCTCCAAAATAAACAGAACTCATAGTACAGTGGTACTGTAGTAATCAATCTGATTTTTTGAAGGCAGGTCACAGTCCTGTCATAGAGCCAATAAGAATTTGCCTGTTTGGATTTTGATCTTAGCACACTGTGTGGTGGCCTTGGTGATTCTTTACAAATAATGTCTCACACTGCCACGTAACCTTCTCTGTCAGTGCTTTGATGAGTGCATCAGTTTCTCTTTCACTGCTGAAAGGAAGACAGAGTGAGGACAAACACATACCCCACAATATACAGTAAAAAAAAGTCCATGCCCCCCACCAAATGTTATGTTGGCTTTCATTTTCTAATTTTTTTTGTCCATTTCAAAGTCAGTAAGCACAGGTGTGGTGGCTACTTATTATCCTTTTGTGCCTCCTGTGTACAGCAGAAAAAAATTCTTATCCTCTTTAAGGAATCTGATCATTAGACATAATACTTCCTATCAGCATTATCAGGGGATGTCTGGTGACTGGCAATTATCATCCCAGGGGTTCAGGACTGTGATCTTTTATCCTGTTCTTATTTTTAGCAACTGTCACGAGAATGCTTGAAAAGGCTGGTCTATTCATTGTGTGCCATGTACATGCTTAACCTGGTGCCATCTAAGTACTGAATGAAACCCCTGTGGACGCGGGCTAATAAGACACTTTGCCAGGAGAAGAGACCATGTGGACATTGAGACAGATATAAAGAAATCCACCAAGCTGTCATAGAACACAAGACCTTAGTCACACTTGTTCATGCAATGTGCCCACACCTTTGCTCATTAAATACCAGCAAACCTGTTTATAAACAGCCAGAGCTTAAATTGATTATTAATGTGCTATGGAGGGAGATTTGTGCCTTTTTGAGCATGACTCTAATACCGTCTCAAATTTATTCAAATTTTACCTGTTTTGTAGTTCTTTTGATAAACATTCAGATTTCAAGTTGCAGATCAGTTTATTAAAGGTTTTCACATAGATGTTATATCCCCATGACCCCAAAGGATTCTGTATTTTTTTATTTTTATCATCTCATCTCTCGTCTCCTCATCTGGATTTGTTTCACCTCATCTCATTTCATCTTATCCCATCTTGTCTCAACTTGCCTTACCTCATCTCTTTGCATCTCGTCTTGTCTGATCTCATCTCATCCTCTGTCACTTCTTCTCATATTGTCTTGTCTCATCTCATCTCATTTCATCGCTCCTGGTCTCATCTAATTTCATCTCATTTTGTCTCATCTTGTCATTTCATTTCATCTCATCCCACATCTTTGTATTTAGTTTCGTGTCATTCCATCTCATCTTGTTTAGTTTCAGTTTATCTCACATTGGTTTGTAAGTGAAGATGGCTGATCTTACTTTTCATCCTGCATCCTGTGTTTGTTTTCACACAGCACTAAAACTAAAAATAGTACCCTCACACTGAGGATTTATGTTCAGAGAACTGTTGTCCTCAAGCTCATACAAATATATTCTCCATTAGTGTCTGAATATAATGAATGTTCATTGCTCACCTGTGTGGGGGAGTCAGCTGCTGCTAACATTTTACAGCCATTTAATGTTTCTCCACTCATGTTCATTTTCATTCCTTCCTTGTATATATTTCATATGATAGTGTTAACTTTATCCTTTTTCTGCTCATTTCAATAGGCAGAACAGTGTTGTCCCAAACTTGGCTGGATATCTGATGCATTTACCACAGTGTCGTCAGTGCTGAAACTGAAAAATTGTCAATAGGCGTCAGAGGGCTATATAACGTCACACTGACTGTGCTAGTCTCACTATGAGAGGTAACTAATTTCAGTATGCTTTGACTTGCTTTTGGCTTACAGCATCAGGCACTGGGTCACATGTAAAGCTATGAGCCGTTTTAACAAGAGTATAATTAAATTAAGAAACAGCGCCACAAAGTCGAAACCAAACACTGAAAATGTGGAGGTGACCAAAGATAAGGAGCATATGAAGAAAAATAAACCCTCAGGGAAAGGAAAATTTATTGCTAAATGAAAAATAGGGCATAAATCTCATAACTGTCAACGACTGATTTGACCTTCATTCATATGTTTGCAGATCAAGATAAACTGCTGCAACATTATGTAATGATGTAATATAAACAAAAAGATAATCGTGAATTATTCATCAGCTTTCAAAACAAAGTGGGACTTTTACATGAGTAAATCAAAATGTAAACCTTTCAGGACTAAAATGAAGTACACTCCACAATAATAAAATGAAACAGACCCATCCAAAGTGGAAAAAACTATATGTATGCAAATGTAAAAGTGATGTCTTTTTAAAAAAAAATATTATGGAGGCAGATCTTTCAAGCCTTACCTGTAAAACCCTTTTATGAAACAAAGAAATTGTAATACACATGTGCAAATGCAACTACATGGTGTCAACTGCCTCTTTTTTCACTGTCAGGGACCAAACAATAAGGCAGAGGACACAGCTTTTAAAGTAAAAAAAAAGGGGTTTTGATTAACCCAAAAACAAAGAAAAATATAAACAACATAAACACCAAATAAACTGGACCCTAAAAGAGATCAACAAAAGAAAAGGAAACTCAAAATATAGCAAACCTATGTGCACAATACCTCAAACAAAAACCAACTGGGGGAACATATATACTGGCTGCCCAACCCAATAACACACACAGGGGAATGGATACTATCAGATTAATCTACCAGTAAACACTGAATAGACAGTCTGCTGACAACTAAAGGTTTTTCTTTAAATGTAAAGAAATTAACATAACTTGACAAATAAAGTTTTAACATAAACTACAAACAAATAATACATTTCTCCCAAACTCCCCCCTTCCTTGTATTGGGCATTTGGTGCAGTCCAGGCCTAGTGGGAGGTATTTAAACCTGCTGCTTCCTCAGTCTAGTCTTTTTTTGTCGGGACCCCCCCAATCCATGGACTGGGAACACACTAACTCAAAAGAAAATTTTACACGCATTAACAACACAGAATTAACCAAATGGGCATGCTTCATTGATTAATTATGCATGTCCAGTGTCAAAGTCAAATACCTAACCTCTACCTGCAACTTAAAGCTACACACATGGACAAAGAAAAGAAAAGATTACCCAACCAATTCTACTGCTGGTGGTGGTTTAGGCCCTCACATGGTGGAGGCCTGGGCTGAGGCCTCAGGTGGCTGTCATTCACTGACTCACTGTGCTCAAGGCATTTAAAGTAGAACTTTAAAGGTCTTCTTGTGCTGGGAAAAGAGAGAGAGCACATATATAAGGTGACTCTTGTCTGTAACAAGAGCCCTCTGTTTTAGAAAATGAAAATGCATCAGCTGACCAATTCTGTCAGCACTATACTGTACATACATTGATTTTAGTTCAGTTTAACACAAAATGCAGGCTTAGCAAAATTTACAGAATTTATGTTCATTGCTTATACATCAAGAACAATATTAATGTTGATGTTATGATGCTAAGTGTGGCCCTTTGCTCTTCATGAAGTTCTCCTAATGCCATGATTTGACATATAATTTTGATGGTAAACCTGCCATTATGTTTTGCAAATCAACTGTGATGATTAATATTAAAGAGAATAAAACAAATGCATGATAAAGTGATGCAAAGTATTTCAATTCACAATCAGATAAATGATATGTTTGTAAATGATAAAGCAGGTGATTTTCCCAGCTTGTTATTTTTCAGAAATTGCACAAAACGTGGGATTGCACATGCTAATTAGCCATTTTTGAGCCTCCTGGATTCTCTTGACTTACATTTGTAGGACATTTGTGCTTTACTTCATTCAAGATCTGACAGGAGCAGAAGCTGACAAATTGGTCTTCTTCAATTTCATCACAGAGAGCTGTTACAATAAAGAAGTGTTTTCTTTCACCAGGTGTAGGTACACAGTGTTACAATGTGAACTCTGACATCACCACCACATTACATAAGCATCACGGTTTCAGTGCAATCATGGCATGTGCTAGTGTGAACAGTGCCTTGTTATGTGCAAATGGCTGCCTAACAAACAGCCTAACGCCAGGGCTCAGAAGCAGAACTGACGTGTAGATATGGGAATGGTTCATTGAACTTGCCAACATGTAAATGTCCTAATTTAACCACAGTTCAATTCCAACTATATTTATAAAGCACTAAAAACAACCGAGGTGGACAGTTGCATGTGAAGTGAAATTGGAAGAATTATACCAGTGACATAGAAACAGCGGTGTAGCCAATATGGTCGAACAGATTATTTGTTAGTTTATCACCAAAATGACAAAACTTTGCTAATTCAGTAAATTGTCAGCCATCAGGCGGCTATCTCGACAATTCAGAAATAAGTAAAAAAAGTCATTTATCTAAACACAGCACTTCTTTACATCAGAATAATCTGGATTTGGAGACTACAGTTCCCAGAGATCTGGGATTTTTTTGCTATGGTCACATGGTCCTGTTGCACAGGTGTGCTTCTTCAGAACTCATCAAGTGAGTATGGGCTGCTGTTGTTGTCTGCACGTTTTTTCTTAGTTTGTTAAAATGTGTTCTTAGATTCAGTACTTTTATTTTTATTCATTTATTGTTACTGGGGCAATACAATAATCTTTAAAGCTGATGTAGTGAACATGTTCACTTACCCAGCAGACATGGAGCAGCATTAGCACTGATGTGAAGTCATGTTTCTGGCCACCTGATGAATGTAAGTCTACTCTCATTTAGCTCAGTTTTTGTTTTTACCAGCAACTGCATAGAGAAAAAGCTGACTCATTCAAAGATAAATATTCTATTTATTCCAGCTAGTCATTCATTTTGTCTGCAGATTGGCACTGGGCAGATAGTGTACATAACGCCTGTCCCATCACTGTGATGTTATAAAAGCTAGAGCACACACAGCTCTGTGCTTACATTTGTTTTTAAGGGGCACTCATGAAACTGACACAGATTAAAATTTAGGGCCACGGTTATGTTTCTGTTATAAAAGAAATTACATTAATGCTACTGCCTCAGTATTAAACAATGACAAAAGTAGTAACAAATGAAGGTGAATGTGGTGACGTGGGTCTGCACTGACTGTATTTGGTGGAGGAAGACAGACATGAGGGAGGTCACAAAGAAGACCGTGCAGCTGTTGTACTGCACAGAGCACCACAGCAATGCAAGCCAAGAGTAAGTACACCCTACAGCTAGCTAGCTATGCCTTTACCCCAGAATGCACATTCCCTTGCTTGATGACATCCATGTACACACTGAGAGCCACTCAAATTCCTCGTGTGTCCAAATCACCTGGCCAATAAAGCTGATTCTGATTCTGAAGTGCATTTTTTTTCTACATGTTCTTCCTCCATGATGAGAACAGGTGGCACCATTGGGTGTGGTTTCAGTGTTCTCACCCAACACACGTGCAGCGTTTCACAGCAGAGAATACTCCTTATTTTGTCATGATTTTAAAAGCTTTAACGTACTTGGTGACATTTTTTATCATTTAAATTAGGTTGCAGTGATTATTAACTTTCCTGTGGCGTGACTTTAAGTTTGAGGGCTACAGTATAAAACCAAAACAGCTGAAAAAATGCAAACAGTGATAGGAGAAAGTGATCGCTATTTCTCTGTGGGATCATTACTACAAGCAATACCTTTTTGTTAAAAGCTGGAACATGCTTACCTTATCTAAGGTTTGGGTCTTGGCCACTTCCTCCAGATATTCCCAAAACAACCACATTCATTTAATATGAATACATCTGTGGAGGTGCCATTGAAAGAAAAATAATTGAAGTTTTTATAAAAGCTATTGTCCTCTAAACTAGAAAATTAGTCATTTCATACAAACAACTTGTTTGTCACTGGGTCAACTAATATTTTCACTGTGGACTGTCATCTTGTACTTTTATGACATTAGTGTTTTTGTCTCTCCACTTTCCAAGAATTCAATAACAGTCACTTCAAATTAATTGCAGTCTTTGTGAACAAAACTTTCCATATGTTGCTAAGATAAGTAGTAATGTACAAACAATGCTGGTTGCCTGGTTCCAAAGTGGCTCATTGTGGATGCAGTTTAGTAAGATAACAGTCTAATGAGGCATCATTTCTCATCACTGACGTTTACAGACCGGGGGAAAATTGATGGATACTGTTTTTGTTTAGCAAATGCAATTGAATAGTGTTAAAATGTGTATTAGACTGTTTGATTTATCCTGTCCTGACTGAGGCAATCTGGATATAACATGTTCCTGTCATATTTAGAAACCAATTTGAAAGTTTTTGCAAACTGTGCAGTGAAAATGAATCGTTTAACATGTGCCTTGTGTTCTCGTGCATCTTAACTTGCTACAAGTAAAACCACATTCATGCTATTCTCAATTCAAAGATACAGACTGCAGTCATTTGCATATTTCTCCTGTGACTGATGCCCTGGTAGTTTTCCTCTCAGCTTTGAAACACTGTATAGAGGTGTGATTGGCCCTGTGCTGCCTCTATTCCTAGGCCCTTATTTCTGTTGAATTTTTATGTTCTTTAAAGGGGGAATTCACCACTTTATACATCAAAGTCTGTTTACAGGACTAAGGATAGACTGGACTTCAAAATAAAAGTTGGATAAATTCTTTTGTGGCTTCAGAGGGAGCAGAGCAAAATTCAGTTCTTAATCATTAAGTACCCTTTTAATGGAAGTGATTAAATGATCAGTGCCATTACAATTCAGCTGTATTTTAGATGATAAACTAGTCTCCAAATCTTGCAGTACCTTCTCCAGCTCCTGACCTGTGCTACAAGGACCATGTACCAGAACTGAATAAGGAAGTGTTTCTTTTACTGGCAATGAACCATGGAATAATCTCCACCTAAATACGAAGGCATTTGCTCTCTTCTGTAACGTGAAGACTGCTGTCATTAATGTTGATTTAATTGGAAAGAGGCCTTTTAACACATGTAGTAAAAGTGCTTCTAAGATTAATTAGTGGTTTTTAATTTGTTGCTTTCTCATTCAGTATTTGTGCATTTTGCTCTGTGTCTCACCTCTTTCTGAAGGTGCTGTCATCTCTGCTGTATCAAGTCATATGGAAATTGGTTTTCAGTTGCACTTTTAATAATCATTTTAATTTTCAGAGATGTTGGTAATAAAACATGGCGCAAGCACAACTGGTCTCAATTAATGATTCATCAATATCAGGCATATAAATTAAGATGTACAAGAAAATTGAATGGTTTTGTTTCATTTGATACAATCATGTTCAGTGAGAGGAGTTTAAGGAAGAAAATAATGGTGGTTGGGTGTATTGTGTTCTGCTGAACACTTGGTGGAGCAATAGATCCTGTGATCAAACCCAGTCGATTAGAAGTGCTGCAGTGCCATCTGGTGGAGAAAGCCTCACTGTGTTTTCCCACATATTTGAATGACAACTCACTTTTATGGAAACATATTTATCATCACCATTTTACAGCATACTCACGGAAGTACATGTGTTTTTGTCAGTGTATGTCAAATTCACATGAATCAAAACAATTTACAGCTTTATCATATTTGTTTAAGAGGGTCATATTATACAGCTGTTCCTGGTTTCTGCGGTAACAGGTGGAACTTGGACTCTTGTTTGAGGAAATTGACTTCTCCGAGGCAGATTTAACCACCTGTGGGTCTTATATTTTCCTGGGGAAAGTGAAGATGACATACAAATCCCCCACTCTGAGCTTTAAGTTAACCATTTCTTCTGTTTGATTCTTCTTTTCCCCTGTCCACACAGAGGAAGTGAGTGGGTGCAGGAGTTGGGTCACGAGACACTAGAGATATCCTGGGTGTTAGTTGTTTAGCTATTACAAGTGGCTGTGTGTTTAATTCTTTGTATTGCTCAAGTGAATTGGTTGAGTGGGTTAGATTGATCAGAAATCTGGAAACTAGGATGAAGCCAAAGTCAGTCTAATTATAGTGTTTCAGATCATTGTAGAACAGATGTTTGCAAAATTTAGGTGGAAGTCTAGTTAAAATGTTCTTTATAGAAAGATTTTAAAAGGCTGAGCAAAATGTTTCAGCAGTTTGAGGAGAAAATGTATTTGAGGTTTTGTTGCCACTCGTTGCACGGTGGTTGCCATAAGTACAGAGGTTGAGCCTCAGCTGTTGTTATGAATTGAGGACCTGGGTGACTGGACAGCTGCAAAGGCTAAGAAAGCAAAAGTTATTACTGTGTGGAGCAGTTGTCGTGTTTGGCCACTGAGTGTTTTTGTAACTGAAGGTGCAGAGAGCACAATAAAAGTGAGGTCAGAGAACAGCGTCCTTTAGGTCCCTTATAATCTCACTGTTATATACACACAATACATTTTTCCATCCATTATCTATAGTCACTGAGTCTTGTGAGGTGGGGGGGCTGGAGTCTGTCCCAATTGACACTGGACAAAAAGCAGGGTAGATCCTGGAGAAGTCACCAGTCAGTCAGAGGGCTGACATATAGACCATTTAAACAGAGAATAAAGGACTAACCCCAATATTTGAGAAGAATTGTTTTTTCATAATCAAATAATTTACAAACACATTAGATGTATATTCCTAAACTAAATATATTAACTTTTACATAAAAAATGTGACATGCACAAACCTTCTCATTGTCTCTACTGCAGTTTTTAACATATTACATGACAATTCTTACAGGACAGCCAGGGATGAACTGTAGTCCACAAATGTAGGGGAAACCCCCTCAGCCTTCTGCTGGAATGTGGCTTGTTTTGCGAGTCAAATCAGCTGCCCTGGAAAGATTGCCCTGGTGATGCCTTGGTCAATGTAGTGCCAGCTTGCCTTATAATGATCATATTTGGAAAGTCCCTGCAAGGCAAAACCTTAGAGACCAAAGGTGCTCCTTCTTTACTGTACTCTGGAAAAAAGATGATTTTATTATATTCATGTTGTTTTTTCATCTTGTGAAAGGGATGTTCTTTAGGCAAAGAGGGCAAAGGAGCTTTAGGATGCAAAGGGAGTCTAGAATTATGGGCGATTGAAAGCTTTTCTGGACTGGGTTCAAGAAGTGTTGACGAAGCAAGACTAAACATCGCAAACCGCAGTTGAAAGATTTGCACATGTGCTGGCTCCCCCTCCACTCCTGCCACCATGGGATTAGTTCCATCCTGGGACAGCAGCAACATTTACATGGGTGCTGGCAGACATGTGCACACACATACACAGACGCTTTACGTGCATACCCTCATAATTGGAGAATTTGGAGGAAAGTGTCAAGAATGATGAGGAAAATGAAAAATAAGAATCACAGAATTCCTGACTTAACCACAACTAGTAGCAAAATAAAGTGCTCTACACTGTACTGATGACATTTGGCAGCCTGGCTAGTTTCAGTCGCTCCCATTCTCAGGGCAGACATTTTGTCTTTCATACCAGGAAACACGTAAGTGTAACCAGTAACATTTATGTGGGACCATTTAGCAAAATAGAGATTTATTATTTCAACAAATTCTGGTACTCCTAAATGCAATGCTGCTGGTATGTTGTTAGTTATTCCTTTGTTTGATAAGTCAAAATAAGGCGGGTCTATTGCATCACTCATTTTTTAAATACAGCATGTTATATACGCTAAAGTGCTACTGTAGAAAGGAGGAACTTTAATCAAGCCAGTTTAACCTTCACCTAATCACACCTGCCTTTGAGACTGGAAAATATCAAATCGAGCTTGACTCATAATTACCAAAACACTTATAATTACCAAAGAGTTCAGATAAGCTGTGTACAAATATAATTTTTAAAAAGTGATTTGACCTGTTATTGTATGAATGTTTAACCTTTAGCAGTTAGCCAGTGCATCTGGTTGCTCATGCTGTCTCCTGTCTTCCTCCTCTGCAGCAATGAGGCCACCTCTTCTCAGGGATATCACACAGCAAATCAGTGAAAGGTCTATTTTATTAAAAAAGCCATCATCCTGTACAAACTACAGATCATCTTACACGTTCAATCATATAATCCCTGCACACCATCCTACCTGACTACAATCCTGCCAGGAAGTGAAATGCTAGCTACCTGTCTATCTGCATGCGTGTGTGTTTGGGTGTGTATTTCCTGTGCATACCTTTCTACAAAACCTCTGGTATCTGTGATTTAACTTAGGAGAGAAAGGCCTCAATAAACATGGAACAAACATGAATGGAAATGTTTCAACTCGTATCATTAAATTATATAGAAATAACCAGAGATCTGCTGACAGATGTCTCCAGGCTAGATTCCATAGTATGAAATCCATTTCTGTATCGACATACTTTTCCCTGTTCATTGGAGCTCTTTACCATTTCCCCTCTAGCCCACTCCTCATGAAAACAAAGCAGTTAGGCAGTGATACTATATGACCAGGCCCCCTACCTTTCCTAGGGGTCAAAGTTCAAGCTCATTAGCCACTACAGTGAATAGTTTCTCTCTGGCAAAAGCTGCAGCCTGGCAGGACTCAACTTGCGTGGGAGACTTTTATTTTACTTGAAAAGCAAGATCATTTGAGTGATGCATTCATCATGTAACTTATCAATAGTGACATTTAAATTGTTTATTGAACCTTTTTGTTGAATGTTTTTTTTTTATGAATACATAACCAGTAAGCTGCCAAATGTCTATCCAAACAGGCATACGTTTGATCTCCACTTTGTTGATTTTGAACCCAAACCAGGCGGTTTATGGCTGTGGGTGCAGTGCTAGCATAATGCTTAATTTTAATTCCTGGCCTTAATGAAAAGTCAACATAGGGCTGTCACACATCATTGTTGTTTCTCTATGAAATATCCTGAGCATAACTGTCGCTGAGCACAGACTGTTGTCATGTTGATTCTCAGCATAGGAGAAAATGATGGAGCAGAACCAAAGCAAACATTAGCTTAAGGAATAAGGGAGTGCAGAAAGAAAGGATGGTGACCACAGACTCGGTATTCTCTGGTCTTACATTACTGACTATTTTGTAGTTGAGGTTCACCCAGGCACGAACTCCACCTTGGACTGTTTACATACACTAGGTAACGCTGTTCATCTTGTGTCACTAATACCACAGAACACTAAGTCTGATGTGGCACGCCGGTAACTCTGATTAGCACCACTGTGATGTTTGTGTACATTTTATCTTTTACCCTCTAATATCCTGCTTTCAAACAGCAAACATACTGATACAATTTTCATACAGTCAAATCATCAGCAGCCTCTGCTGCTCCAGATATAGCTCAGCGGACCCATTTGCATTGAGCAGCGTTTAGCTGTTGCAGTCAAATCAAACCAAACTCCAGCACAGAGGTGACAGCTACCAGACAGTATTCCAAAGCCACGGTTCAGTGCATATATGTGCTCCTGTTTCCTTGTCTGTCTTCTTGTAACTACACTGAGGTTTGTTGCTCTTGCCATACCTTAGCAATAACAAACTCAACAAACCACTGAAAGGCAAAGTTGTCCTCTTACTGCTCATGCTCAGTCCCAGCTCAGCAGCATGGTTGAAGCCACAGTCCCAGTAAAAGGGCAAGACGGAGAATGGGGCTCAAAGCTAGTGTCATAGTTGCTTCCATGTGTATTTGTTGGGGTCTTGCAGAGATTGTCTGTTCATTCATTGCATCTGATTAAGTTCTTTGGTCTGTACTCCAAAATGTTGATAGTTTTTTGTAGGCTTATCAGAGCATCAAATACACTTATCTGTGTGATGCTACCAATTTGTAGTTTTTGGGAGGTGGTAATGGCTGGTATAACTGAGCTCAGGCAATTAAAAAAAGACAGTGATACAATATATGGTTTAATGCATTTCAGGAACTGTGAAATGAGACACTTGTCAGGAGGTCATTGCTGTTAATTCAGTGCGTAATTCATTTCAAAGCCAAAGGAACAGGAATGGCTCACAGTGTCAGGACTGATGAGGTGAGCGAGACTTTGTGTTAATGCCTTTCCAGCCACTTATATTTTACTCTGGCCTAAAAAAAAACAAAAGAACACCTCTCCTTCTGGCCCCATATTGTTTTATTCTTTGACAGTAGATTTGGTTACATAATGAACCCCATCCATATCAAAGGCTGGACCAGGAATAGACTGGTGTGGCTCCAAGCCCCTCTGAATGGGCCAAAACCACATGGGAGAACAAACTCCTTCCTATTGTTTCCCCCTCTCCCACTCTTCCCTGCTCTTTGTCGTACCACAAAATGATATCAAGTGTGAGGGGATGTCATGTGTTGCTGATCATATGCATATTAAACACATATTGCAAGGGTTACCTGATATGTTGTGGTGTACTGTCTGTTGTAGCATTGCCCAGAAATGAGAGAGTGTGGCATCCCAGACATTGATTTAAAAGGCACCCCCCATGGCACTGCAGTATAGGTTTGTGAGAATTGAGCTAGTCAGTATAGTAAATCCAGCCACAGGCTTGTAGGGTGTATATACACACTAATGGGGTAAATAGGTTTTAATGGGCTGTGCCGTTTAGTCTGAATCGCCATGTTGCACTGGGCAACAAGATTTGGTGCTCCCACAGAGTGCACTCACACACAGCTCTGCCAACACTGAGCTACATTTAAAACTCCGGTCCTGCTGTCCCTGTCACACTTTCTGCCAAGCAGTTCTGCAAACGAGAAATGAGGAAGAGATTTTTCTTTCTTTTCTTTGTACCTGAGCTTTTCCAGCCTTCACTCCGTCTTCATATTTAACTTTTCCCTCGTACGTTCTCTCCTTATAAATAAATGTTTCTATCACTACTACCTTTTAGTGCACCAGTAGCATGAAAGATTTGTGGTGAATGTTCCGCCCACACTCCACATTCCACGGCCTTACAGTAACCCGCATGCTGGTGGCTCTGTCTCGCCTTCCCCTGCCTCACTGGTGACAAAGGAGTGCAACTTGTGTGTGTTCTGGGAGCTGTGGGCAGGGTAACAATGTAAGTGTGTACGTGGGGGGGCAGTAACATGCCAATTCATCATACTTAATTACATCAGCTACAAAAGGGATTTCCCTCATTGACCCCAAAATTATGAATTGATGATTGTTGGTCTCAGTAACCCTCCAGCCCCCACTTATGTCACTTTAAATTACACTAAGCTGTAAATGACAATGACAGGCATTTTAAAAATTGTTGATCACTTATTATTTCCAGTGACAGCAGATTTGAACATAGAAGCAGAATTAGAAAGTGTGCTTTATAACCCTTTCCAGCTTTACATTTAGGTTTCAAATCAGACAAAAAAATATATTTTAACCACTGTCAATCATCAAGTCTCTCCAGTGTGGCTAAAACACAGGACATTAAACTACATCTCTGATGAGTAGACAGACGTGAAGTGTGAAGAGAAAAAGGTTGAGACGAGACACAGTAACTTCAAGTGAAGACGGAGAAAGTACGTGGAGCTGTGCCACAGTTCAACAAAAGCAGAAAGCTGTGACAATGAAAACACCACCATAGTTACTAATCAACAAGTCTTAAAGCTGTGGAAAGAAGATGAGCAGCTATGCTGCCACCCCATTCACAATCGGGATGTGCCAAGAAAAAGTGAAAAGGAGAGAACAAATGAAAAAAGAAAGTGAAAGACTGTGGACAACTGTTCAGAGAACAGAACATGACCAGATGTCAAATTGTTGCTGTTTTTTCAGTTTTCTTTATTTCACCCCACCCCCCTTTTTTAAGGACCACTCCATTTGTGGTGACTGTTTGTCTTCAGCACTATCACCATTTTTAAGTTCTGGTGAGCCCTAATGATGATCTATTTCTTTATTTGGTGAGTTTACAATGATACTCAGCCTTTGTTTTGTTATGAGTGATAAAATGTGAATTTTACCAAATGTAAAATTTTCAGTAACAGAAAGTTTCATTCATTAGAAAAGTAGTAAAAGTAACCTGACACTCTGGTTCAGTAATCCCTCCCCATCTGGCACTCGAAGCAGGTTGAAACAGACACTGACAATTATTTGCAAATAGACTGGGTCTGGGTATCTTTTCAGTAAACAGCAATAATCAGTTGCTTCACTGGGATAGATTTACTTCAAATTTGATTTTTGTTTTTTTAAATCTCATGCCTGGTGGAGGCACCAGATTTTATGACAGTGTTCACAGAGCTTTATTATTAATCCCTCTTGATTTACCAAGAAAAAAATTAAATCCTTACAGTAAAACCAAAGCTGCAACTTTACAGACTGTTAAACTATTGTGGTTTCCATATGTACCTCAGGACACCTTATTTGTTCTCAAGCATTTTACTTTCCATTGAGCTAAACTGGTTGAAGTTGCCATTAAGTCCCCACAGGAACTGGCTGATGTAGGTATTACTGGCCAATTTTAGGTGACTTTGATGGAGCCAGCATTAATTTTGTGGCTTTTTGGAAGCCAAAGTTTTGGCACTCTCCCTTTTTTCTCTTTGTGTGCCGATCCATGAGGAACTGGGGAAGTCGGTGTTTGTTTTTCCACCCTGTTTTACTTGGCCTCGTCGTGCCGGCAAGCACAGGAGACACCAGTAATAAAATGGACTCCTTATATTTAGTGAGAAGAACAGGGAGACCAGGCAAAATAAGCCTCAGGAAGTCAGAGCAGCTAAGATTTATTTAAACGTGTTTGCTTTGGAAGCTGCATGAGATACTGTAGCAAACAAGAGGGTGCGGCAGATTTTTCTATAATAATCTGTGCCACTTACTGTATATTGCTTTTCCATACTGGAAACCTCTCAGTCAAAATGTTATATATATATATACTCAAGCAATGGAAAGTTGACATTGTAATGACATTTTTATTAAGGTATCACCAATTTCAAATGCACAATAAAAGTTAATCTGCTATCGAACTATGATTTTCTTGACTTTTTTTTTTTTGTAAACAAAATGTAAATACATGTTACAGTAAAACAGCCATCTATGATGAGACAGCTGTACTGTATGCATGATGAAAACTCAGAGAACTTAAAAGAGACTCTGTGCATCCAAGTGGGATTAGGCTGGGCAGATTCAGTGGCAGGCAATAACCATGCTTTATGTCCACTTCATTTCCCTTGCAAATCAGACTTGCATTCTCAGAGTTTTCACAGTTCCCAGCTCCCTCTTTTTTCCCCCTATACAAGCCCCATGTCAGCCAGGCTCATTAGACAGGATGAGACTATTACCAGGCGAGTTATCCTGCTCCTAACAATGGGATGTGGTCAGGTGGTGGAAGCACCAGTTTCCCTGGGTTCATCTTGCTTCTCCCACATGTCCTCTGGGTCCAAGACCATGACTCCCTCCCTCCAATGATGCCCTTCCTTTTGCCCTCATGTGGCACTGTTAAATTTATTGTAAAATGCATTTTATTTCTGCATGTGAGAATCTACAGTATATACAGTATATACATGCTGTCTCGATGTGAACTACAGTTGCACTTGATTTGAGTATATTCTCATATATGAACTATTTTTCTCAACTGCAGAGTGAAAACGTTGCTTCCTTCCTTCGTTCATTCATTTAGTCCTTCATTCAGTATAATGTGCTGATGTAACTCAGTGAAGTCCCCCCATTCCAGTTCATTTTTTTAAGCTATTTACAGTAGGGCTTTCAAGAGGCCCAATCAGAAACTGTGGACAAGTTCCAGGGAAACAGGACCCAAGCACCCTGAAGAGCCTTTTTGCCTCACTTTTGTTCACTCCTGTTCTTTCTCAAGAGTTCCTCCTGAAAGTATTTGGCAAACACTGGTGGAAAAAAAGACTTTGAGGGAAGAAAAACAACAAGTCGTTCTTGAGCCACCCACACCCCATCTGCTGTGGTATTATCTTCTTTTATTATCTACAGATTATGTGCGCTGATATGATTTCTACAGTTTGGTCTGGTGGTCATTGTGGTTGTTGTTCTTGTTGTTTTTTTTGTTTGTGAAGCGCTGTGATATGAGACAGCAAGGGGGGAAAAAATCCTCCCCCATCTGCATCTAATCCATTCAGGACCCTCTTAATGGCTTGTCAGTTCCCCTTGCCCTTCCATTTTCTGTCCAATTAATTCCTTTCTAGCTCTCCGGATAAAAGGACACAATGGGGCCCCTCCACAGCATAATGAATCATTAAAATTCAGCAGCGCGGCCCTGGCACTTGGCTTCTCCCTGTGCTGGTTAGGGTTGGTTGCTTGGCATGCATGCCAGGGCCAACTTGAGCACTCTACTCACAGGACCAGAGGAGATGGGATCTCTCCTTATTCCTCTCTTGTCAGTGGTTTAACAAAAAAATCTGAACCTTACCATTCTGGTAGATGCACCCATAGCCACATAAGATGTGTGAAATAAAGGCCCAGTAATGTCAGAGGGTTCTTAGAGAGTGACATTAGAACTGGTGATAAGCTGTTTGCAGCAACATCCTACAGTTTTGTTTTAGACACCTGCATATTTATTAAAGGAAAAGCATATAAGCCAAGAAGCATTCTAGAGTCAAAGAAGTCAGGACACTGGCACTTCAACCCCATCCATGATTGAGTCCTAGTTAGCTGAACGTTTTGAACCCTTCTGCCATAAAGACAAGACATGACAGGAGCAGAACAGTTTTTGTCTAATCCAGAAAGCTGGTTGTGTTTTTTTGAGAAAACAAGTACCGTTGTTTAAATAAGTGGCAAACTTGACAATTTATCTTCAGATCCTGCTCAAAAATGCTTGATCAATGAATCTTTTCTATAATTTGAACATGATTAAGAAGGGATTGTGGTGATTGTTTTTATTAGCTCTAAACAACTATTGTGGCTAGAAAGAGGTCGGCATCAGCAACACAGAGAGAAACACCTTTCAGAAAAATATCTGCAAATTTGGAAAGCGGTTCTGAACCATTACCAGATATGATGGGTCTGATAGGAGGTTGAGTGAGGTGTTTATGGACAGTAGGAACACTTGACCCACTGGACCAGAGGAGATAGCATCTCTCCTTATTCCTCTGTCAATCATCTAACAAAAAAAAAAAAAAAAGCAAAGTGTCAAAGGACCTGTAAAGTCGGCAGGTTCTGACAGTGGCACTATAAAACGTAATAAGCAGACAGACTTACATGTGCACCTGATTTGAGAAGCATACATTTGAATTTCCCTGGTTTCCCCCAACAGCTGTAGCTCACAGTACAGATGTTGGACAAGAAATCCGTTTTTAAACAGCTGGTACCAGGCATGAAGACAAACCCATAAGAACTGCTCACTTCAATTCATTCTAATTATGAAGATCATTTTTCAAGTATTATTAAAGAGCAAGAGTGAAACTAAAGATAGATGCAAAAGAGTGACAAAGACAAAAATCAAGAAAAAGTATTTTTTATTTTTAAAAAATGGCCAGCAAATGGGTTAGCTGTGCATGTGTGAATGAAACTCTAGTTAATAGAACAACAATAATTTTCCCAGCCTTTCTCAAAATTATACACCATAATATACAAAACACTGTTCTGTGGACAAAACGTGGAGCACGATGCTCTGGACATTTTTCATACAGCATCTCACAGAACATTACAAACCAAGGCTGTAAGGAATGATATCAAATTAAGAATATAATCGGGAGCAGGTTAACGATAGGAGTTTGTGGTGTGGATTACTGATTGTGTGCTGCCTGAAGTCTGTTAATAATTAAATTTCATATTGAAATACTGACATAAAGCATTAGAAGGCACAAAAATGTTTTGCGCAAGACTATAGCAGTGAGTTGGCACTTGGTTGATGAGATAAATATGGGCAAGTACTCAAACACAATTTCCTCTTTAAATACTTTTCTTTGCATTACAGAAAAAGTTCAAAATGAATTTTTTTTAATATCATTGGTGTGCATTATGTCATGGGATATGTATCTCCTGCCCAAGCAAATGGGTGACATGTACAGTTGCACGTCATCTCCCTGACACACGCACACTAGGATGCATGTATGTATACATATGTGTACAGGAGGTCCAGCTGACATGTCACTCAGAGTGTGTGGTGTTATCTTACCCCATTTCCTTTAACCCTAGATCATGACTAATCGCAATTTGCCAAGTGTAGCTTTCAGACACCTGTTCTGTCCTGTGCGAGTCTGTTGGTCCTGCTCCGTTTTCTTGCAACTTGGAATGGAGATGTTGCTGGTAATCAGTCATCAACGGAATGATACCAAATGCATTGAACCTATACCATCCTTCACTTAATTTACCTTGTTTTCAGTAAGAGCCAAACAATACCGTAAATAACCAAAACCCACATTACATGTGTTTATCTACTAAAGAACAAAAAAAAAGAAACCAATAATACATGAACATAAATACATAAGACTTTTACGTCAAAATGACACTATAAGATACATATGAGCCATTTAGTTAAGACTGATCCACTGATGCAAATGGCCAAATGTGCTGTGTTATAGCTCTGGTCATTAATGTAAATTTTACTGCAAATTCACAGAATTGGTCCTGTGTATATTCTCCAATGTATCTGCGTCTCCATCTGCTTCGCAATAGAACTGAGCCAAACTGTTTCTCTCCTACACAACTCAGTGGCAGGCCTTTGCTTTACCTCAAGTGTGCACACACGTGCAATCGTAAACTGGAAAAATGGGAGATGTACAGGATGTAGGTGTAGGCAACGTGTCCTCATGGAGGAGTTTGGCTCACCAACAACACAATTTCTCTTTGTGTAAAAAGTCTTAAGTGTGTTTTCATTGCAACAATATAACTTTGTATAAAATCAGCAGGCACTTTTTCTTTTTGTTTCACGTTCAAATGGTCTCAGGTAGCCTACTACCTACTACACACTTCCCCACCTGCTCCTTACGTCCTTCATTAGTGCATCAATCTGAATGAGTCTTGGGCTTGAACTGAGTGTTTCTTGTCCCCCTAAGGTCGAGACAGCGTGGTATAGACGGGTTGGTCCCAGCTGGAAGCGGAGGGGCTGTGAGCAGGAGCCATCGACAGACTGTTAAGGATCGGGCTGCCATAAGGTCGCCTGGATGAGTGGAAGTAAGGGTACTGGTAGAGGCTAGAAGGGTAGCCAGAGTAAGGGTTGTAATAGCTGGAGCTCTGGAGGTCAGTATAGTCACACTGAGAGCTGGAGAAAGAGGCCGCAGCTGATGTGGCTGAGGTGACACAGGCCTGGCTACTATAGGAGCTGTAATCAGAGTGTGAGGGTGACTCATGGGAGTGCTCGCTGTAGTGGCTGGGGCTCAGTTGTTCTGTTTTAATATGGAGCCGGTGCTGGCCCACCTCGCTGGTGGAAGGTGAGGAGGAGGACAAGGTGCTCTTGCGGTTCCATGTTGACCCATTGGCACTTGCGTGACTGTATGAGGAAGTGTAAGAGCCGCTGGGCACTGCAGCCTGCCCGTGGCTGTGGTCTGAGGGCAGGGTGGAGGAGCCTGAGGCGTGGCCATTGAGCGGGAGGTACTGGTCAAACTCGTGCACATCGAAGGTCTCCATGTTGCTGATGACATCAGTGCTGAGCTCAGAGATGTCTACATTGCTGAAGTCAATGTTTTGCCTGCTGCTGTCAACAAGACGACGGCCTTCATGTTTCAGATCCTGCTTCATCCCGTGGTGTAGGTCTGTCTTGGGAGTAGTGGGAGGTGTAGGGGGACCGTGGGGCTGCCCTGAAAGGAAAATATCAGAAATGAAACATGAGGGCTCATCACAACAAATTTAAAATGATTCAATTTACAGCAGCCTAAATTGATTTAACCCTTAAAATAAAACACAAAAACTTGTGTTTGCTGCATCATTTGTTTTAATGTAACAGCATACCTGCATGTTCAGGGTGGTGGTGTCCATCAGTCATCCCTGCCAGTCCTCCCATCCCTGGTTCAGCTTTATACATATGATGTGACAGTTCTGCTCCTGAATCTGAGTCGCTCTGGCCTGGTTTCACATTCTTTCGTCGTCGAGGCTGGTACTTGTAGTCTGGATGATCTTTCTTGTGCTGAACCCGAAGCCTTTCTGCTTCATCTACAAATGGCCTCTTTTCACTCTCAGAGAGCAAGCTAAGGGAAAAATATATATAAAAAGTGTCCAAATGTATTGAGTCAATAATAAAAACTAGTAGCAATAATAACGAAACCAGTATTTATTTATTTTGTAGATGGGTTTTGAAAAAGCAGGAGAAATTCCCTCTTTCTTTAACCATTTATTATACATTCAAAAAACCAAAATGTTAATTTAGTGTAACCCTATTTTTGCTGTTAACTGAACATGTTTTTTTAGTAAAACTGCATGGCCACATCTCTAGCCATGACCACACACCGTCCTTAGTTACTTTAATTTATGCTTTCTTTCCCTGGATTTCTCCTTGTAGTAAATTAACTATTTCCTTACCGCCAAAGTTTCCCCAGGGTCTTGCTCAGTTCGGCGTTGTGCAGGTGAGGATACTGATCCGCTAGCTTTCTGCGGGCCGCTTGCGCCCAGACCATGAAGGCATTCATGGGTCTTTTGACGTGAGGCTTACTCTTCAAAGCTCCGTTCCCTCTTACGGGCATGGGCACTAAGGACCAGTCGTATCCTTTGAGCACCTGAGAGACTGCGTCCCGTATGCAAGCTGGGAACCGCTCGTCATCCTCGGAATCCAGTTTCTTGCCCAAGCCGGTCAGCAAGGCTCCTTGGCCGTCGGAGCCTGTAGGTGAGGACGGAGCATCGGAGTCGGACTCGTCCTGGGACATGGAGCTGTTTGTGCCCGATGGACTGCAGGGCTGGTCGCTGACACACTTGTCATGCTCCTCTGTCATTTTTAACATTTTTTTCCGCCCCGAGAGAAGGAAAATCCGAAAACAATCTTCAACTAAAACAAAAATCAGACGTTACCAGTAAATTCAAGAGCGCAGCAAAGTGGCTAGTGCGCTTTTACGCACGGTGCGCCACGGGTAAATTCCGGTAAATTTCAGTCAATCAGAGTCCGTCGATTTCCTTTTGCTTCCCCGTGTATTTTGTCGTTCCTCTTGTTTTCCTAGGTTGTCATGTGAAGTGCGGTCCTGAAAGTTGTGGTCCACAATGTGAGCTGAGGAGTCACACGTTACAACAACTTCAGCTGGAGTTTTAAAGTCGTCACTCCACCTTCCTTCTCGGATTGGTTGGAATAAATCGCCACTTTCTAACCATTGGCTCGTTTTTTATGTGGGCTTCATTATTATAATTATTTTGTTTTCTTTTTTTTTAAATCAGTGACACCTCTGTTTTTATTAAAGCTGCACACGTTCTGTCACAAACGAATATTCTGCCATAATTTTATGACGCTGTTAGGAAAAGTAGTGAGTTAAGTAAGAAAATACTCAGTGTTGCTATTATTAATACAGCAAACATAAATATCTTTATTATATAAATGTAAATATAATGATAAATTATTGCAATATAGGTTGATAATGTTTCTACTGTTATACTGTAACATTCTGATGCATATACAAGCTTTTATGTAATTGAAATATTGTAGTTAATCAAATATTTTTATTTTGATTGAAGTACATTTTAATATTTCACCATCAAAGTCGCCTAATAAATGTCAAAAATTAATTTTAAAAAATGTATAAAACTATAAGTTTAAAATTTAAAAATAGTAAGTTGACTGAACTAAGTCACGCGGACAGTGATTGTACATGTTTTTTTATTTTTTTACACTTCTTAGGATGTAAAGTAATTTCTTCATTTAGCACAAAGAACTTATAGCTGTTGAAGGGATTTTGTACCAAAGTAAGTACAAACAGCATGCAAACCTGTCTCAACTGGCCTTGTTGATGTTTAAATGAGGGTACGGACTGAAATCAAGATCAACCTTTGTCGTGGTTTGTCATACTTTTACACTTATGAGAAAAAATAACCATAACTTAATATATATTACAGACACACAAAGTCTCCACTATGAATGGGCTCTTCAAAATATAAAAAAGAAGACTCTCTGGAGAGTGTTAACTCAAACAATGCATGCTGGGAAGTCGGCCACCCCTAAACAAAAGTGCCATATTTTCTGGGTTAAACTGAAATGCATAAGTCGGTCAGCTTTTCTGACACCAAGTTAGAAGTGAGTTATTTAAAATGGGTGTTGATATCAGGCTAAAAAAATTGAATTAGGTCCACTAATTATTTTCAAATCCAATGTTACTATTTGTAGTGTGGGTACTGCACATACAGTATGTATAGTAAATTGTAACAATCATACAATAATGCTTTTTAGGTTTTCAGTGTGTGATGTTAGACGCTATATTTTAATCTTTCCTCTGTGTGTGTCTGTGTGTGTGTGTGTGTGTGTGTGTGTGTGTGTGTGTGTGAAGATCTGAATCTAAAAAATGATCATGATTCAAAACTCATACTCTCACTGCTCACTCTCGACTTGTAGCAAGAAGTTGTCATGGATAACAAAGCCTCCAACTTCGCAGGTCTGCGTGAGCCTAGTTACTTAGAAAAATGTTCCTAATATAGAAGAGGAAGTTAATATTTCCCAGCAGTTTGTTAGTGATCCATAAGTCACCCCTCATCACCAGTGGAGCAGGATTTTTATGACACTGGAGAAGAGATAAGAGGGTTGACAGAATCACTGCCTTTGTTAATGGTGCCTTTGTCTTCATGTATTGCGGGATGATTTTTATCACAGGCCTACCCATGAAAAGACAAGGTATGTTTGTGCTGGATAGCAGTTTGCTTTGCTCGATGCACACTGCAGGTGGCTGAGGGAGTAAGAAGAGTTTATAATATGGAAATAATAGAAACTGTGGCTTGTAGAATAGAATTTGCTGCAAAACAGCTAATGGTTTTCACACTAAGGTAAGATGTTTCTTTTGTTTTTATAGATTAACAATGGGTTTAGAAGGACAAAGGACTTGACTTTGAATGAAACCATATTTAATTTAAAAGGGTCCCGCCTGTCTCTTATTATAATGTAACCCAAAATAAGCTGCTGTTGCTGTTAACTTCCTCACTTTGTCAGTCTGCCTTCCTAGCAGCTGCTGTCAAAACGCTCACTTGGGTCAAGTTCAGTGCATGTGTGTGTGCGTGACCAGACAAACAAGACGGCGGCGAGTTGTCAAACATGCATGACTCTGGTTTCATTCTCATCCTGCTGCACACATGGGAAAGTATTCACTGTGTGTATAATGTGTGTGTGTGTGTATGTGTGTGTGGCTTATAACACTCAGGTAGGTAGAATAGCACTGCGTTGCTTAAGCACATGTCATTTCTTAATAAATTTACAACAAATCTAAACATTTTGGTAATTAGAGATATCGCATGTCTGTCTCTTGGTTGTGAGAGGAATAATTTCAGCAACCTGTTTGTCCTACATGGTTTTTTGATGAGCTAGATAGTGAGTCCTCCATTTAACAATATATTATTCACTGGAACATAGACAAGACATGTTTGTGTCATCTACTTAGAAATTAAATTAATTTTCTGGTCATTTTAACATTTCCTTTAGTTTTTTTTCCTCCAATGACATTTTTCTCTGCTTATGTTGCATGTAATGCAGGAAATCCCTGCTTTCAATCATTTTTGAAACCAAATCAACTGTTCCCGCCTGAAGTCCTGTCTCCCCACCACATGTCATGGTAATGCTTTCGTCAGGGTTAAGGTATCCTGCCTGCAAACAAACAAACAAAGCAATAGTAACCAAACCAGTATGTCACAGTTCAAAAAGTGTTTCATCAGGTTAGTATTTAATTATTGCCAAATCATCTCAGGTAGAGGAACACCGAAGATAAATCCAACATGTGCAACATGAGTGACGGCTGCTCTCAAGTTCATCTAGGCTGTGAGATTCTCAGTTTCTGGGTAGACAGAAAAAGATGAAGAGAAGGAAACAAATTTAATCAGACTCCAGCCTTTCCCCTTCATGCCTCCCTGTATTGTGGGGAGAAACTTTGGACAGAGTTTCTGAGCTCTTGGCTCTTGATTAAAAAAGGAAGGAAGAACAGAGGAGAGGTAACCGCGTATGAACTTTAAGTGTCCCAAAGAACGAAGGAAGGTTTTGATTTTCCTATTTTTGCAAGATGTATCTGAAAGAAAAGAACCAAATAAATATTTTATGATTTTTTTTTTCTCAGGGCCTTAGTCAAGCATGCTAACCCATGTCTCCTGGGACCTTGTCACTTCAACCCTATACTATATGTAAATTATACTCTCTGGCTTCTAATGTGCATGCAAAATCAAATTACACAGCTACCCACACGACTCTTGCCCCCTTCGGTCTCTGCTTCTGTGTTTTAATGCACTTATGCAGTTTTCTTCACTCTGGCCAAGTTTTAGATGTATTAGGATGGTATGAACCTGATGCGTTCCTAAAGGTCATCAAGTTTACAAAAAACATAGGTTGGATAAATTTATGCATCAAACGAAATATCTGCAAGCTGTATATTCAATATTTAAATTTCTATTTGTGTGGAGGACGTATAAGTTCTGCACCATGAGATTCCTGAGAGAACTTTATGCAACGTTTTCCACATGTCTGAAAACTGTGGAATCCCATGTCTCCACCATCACCACAGAGCCCAAACAGCAGGCCTTCATTCTGTTAAATAATCTCACTGATTGCACACTGCGTCAGTGTAAACTTGGTGAACTGTAGAGACTGGCATGCCCTCCCTCTCACCCATGCAATCCCAACCACTGTCTAACCACATGTGGAACAAGCTCCTGGGCTGCTAATAAGCCATATTTCACCACTGTACCACATCAACCAGACCTCTTCTATCTTTCGTTTCACACACACAGACAGGAGGCAATTAGTGCAGAATTTTCAGATGCAGCAAATGCATCTGTCAGGCAAGGATGCAGGCTTCAGATACTGTAGAATATGAAGGGAAGAAACCCCCACTATGAATATCATCAAAAACATGTCCAGTATTTTACAGCCCCGGTGAAGTTCTAGGACCTGGGATTGTTGTATCTTTACGTTTCAGACGTTATTCCAGCCAGGTTCACACACACTTTAAAGCAAACTCTGAGTGATGGATGTACCTACTCCTCCTTTCTGTTCCATCTCTACTCATCACACCCCCTCTGGAAAGTGGATAGTGGATGTTTTCCACTTTCGTCTACAGCCAAATGTATTTTCCAGGTTGTCTGCTTAGTGAGGTTGAGGAGACAGAGGAGTTTGACTCCACTAGTTCTAGTCACAGTTCCACCTTCACAGCAGCTGCTGTGTGTTAGGACCTGCCATTAACCCCTGATCCCGCACTATCCTAAATTAATTCTATTAAAACACCATAATGAGGGGTTTACTGGCCCAGTTGCAGGTTTTATTTAAACCTATTAGCAGCTGAAGAGTCATGCAGGGTGAGTAGGGATAGAAAGGAGTTTGGAATATATTGCAGAGGGAGTGTTTGAGACTGAAGGAAACAATTAGCTCCAAACATCTCAGGGTGTGTTTGGCCTCTGTGTCAGGACTATAAAAAGAGCTCAAATGTTTCCAGATCACTGGCTGTTTTCTCCCTGACATATAAGTGTCTTGCAAGATGGCAGTTTTCTTGTCATAGATCTGTATATTCTTATGAATTAGATTATGGACAGAAGGGTTTTGGAGCTGTTGTAGTAGCAGGTCATATTTCTCCTGCAAACTGTCAGTAGGTATCCTGGTTGTGCACTAACTTCCAAGAGCATAAATGCAAGAACACTTCACATGTACATAATGGTTTTAGTTGTTGACATAAAGACTATGTTTGAACGTTGCCTAAAGGTGAAGCTCAGGTCTAATTACTGGTGAGCAGATCAGCAAACTTCCCTTGATTCCCTCATGTGCAGTGGAAATGTCTGTTCCTGGTTATTTTCTCCTGACACAGCAGCTTAAATGCTAAGATGTTAAGCAAGGACAACACTTCTCATGGTTTGTCTCGTCCCAGAGCAGCGTGGGTGTATGTGGGTTCTTTTTTTTCACTTTCTGATCTACACCCCCCTCTTTCTGTCTTTTCTCTTTCTCTCATCTTCACAGCATATGTTCTGGATAAAAGCTGCGGTGTGCTCAGTCTTCCACATCGTCTTCTTTTTAGATCCCTGATTCTCATAAATCATCTCCCTAATTTGCCTGTGAATTAGATTGTATAGGACATGCAGACATGGAGGATATACTGTACCTCAGAGGCAGTGAAAGAATAGAGAGCCTGCCTTTTGACTTTACAGGAAAATGGTGGCCACTCCACAAAAGCAAGACTATTTAGAGGATGCGTCTGGATGTGGGGACTTACAGTGCTAGGATAACTGGTGGATTGTTCTTATTAGAGATCATTAAAATGAAAATTAAAAAGCTATTTGCTTCGTTCATCCTTTTTGTCATTTTGTGAGCCCTGGAACAGTGCATGTGTATACTCATTTACACATGCAAGTCCATGCAGACAGAGTGTAGCAAGTGAGTGCACACAAGTGGCATAGCATGAAACCTAAATCTCTTGTGTACAGTTCATATTTTACAGGATAATTTGTAAGCTATTAAAATCATTATTGGTGAAGTAGATCAAATTCTCCAATTACGCTTTCAGTATAGCAGCCAAGACTTTCAATATGAGACGTAGCTAGTCTGTCTCCAGCCCGTCTATAGCCTCTAATAGAAACGTGTCACTGAAAAACACATTACACGCCCACACCTGCTGCTAACCAAAGGAAGTGCATAAATGTGTTGGGATCATCTGAATTTATGTTGTAATGTTTTAGTTGATATTACAACTTTAAAATTATTTCTATGGGTTTACTCCATGTGGGTTAATTTTCTGTTTTTGATCAAAGATAATACCCTCATTGGATGGTTATACAGTAAAATACTGCATCACTTCTGTCAATATTGCCAACAGTATATGCAAATTTACAGGATGACTGTTAGATAACACTTAACATGTTGGTTTATGAGTAGGAAGGAGGAGGAGGAATGTCTGAAGCTGCAGAAATATACCGTCTGACTTCTTGTGCATGCTGTTTGTGGTCGGTGTATCTTCATCTCTCACCCGAAAAATAGCATTGGAACATCATCTAGAAATTAACACCATGCCCAGAAAATGGTCAGCTACAGTAAAGAGCCTCAGATCTGGTATAAAAAGATTCAAATGAGTCAGGGTGCATGGGACTGTAGCTCTGCTTTACATGTTCTCTGCTGCACCGGGCAGCAACACTTCATTCTGTATTAATATTGGAAAAACTTTATTTTTAGTTGCACAAGTGGCTCAGGGCCTTGATGATGGTGCAGAGTGAGGCAGGCCAAAAGATGCACACTCATTCTTATTAGATAGTGTCAGGGAATGGCTTAATGTTTAGTGATGACATTATAGTTTTTACTATTTTTGAGTAATTGGTAAAGAAATAAAAGTTTTTCTATGGGTAATGTGTAAGGAACTGATTACATTTTTAAATAACTTGACACTGCATGTCATATATACCAAGTCAGTCTATGTAAAATAAATAAATATGAAGATGGTGCAGGATAATTCAAACTCTGATTTAGACTTACAAATATCCAATTTCTCTCACATCCTGAAATATTTGTATCTGTTGAAGATCACCTTGACTTGATGTCTCATGACATCTTTAATCTATAGGAGACTGTATGGTTTCTCTACTAACTGTCATGCAGACATCACTTGCCTCAGGCAAGGGAAAAAAGGAAGCACTTGCTAACCGTTTCCATTGGTTGCTAGTACTGCAGGGTATTTCCTGGTAGCTACTTCACTATTTCCAACTGTTTGCCTGCCTGTTGCAGACATTCAAAGCAAAAAAGTGAAAAGACCGTCTTGCTTTCAGGTGTTGTATATAAAGGGAAATCAAAACCCCAGTGCTCAGAGCACTGATGGGTAAACTTGGACATTGCTTTGTTGTTGGGGCATTTGGGCCGTGGCTGTTTGGTGCTGTGTGCAGCTACAGGTCGCATGGTGTGGGAGGCCAAGGTCATTAAGATCACTTCCTGTTCTGTTCAAAGAGGTGCAAAGGCTGTAGCTGGGAACAAAAGAGTACACGGATGTACTTCCATAGCACAAAGGATATAAAGAGCCTTTTCAGTGGACCACAAAGTCTAACCTTTTCATTCACAGTGGAATTTAACTTTCCCTAGAAGTTGCTTGCTTTGGAAATGTTGTGCTCTTCTCTGCCTTTTGCAGTGTAGTCACACCAATTCTGACCAGTTGTATTGCTCTGATAAGTAGTTTGTTTTATGCTGCTTAAAAGCTGACGCTTTATCAAAAAAATCCAGTGTTGCATAAAGAGACACAGATCAGTTTGGTTGACAAGATCATCTTCGGTGAGGTTCATCGTGTTTAACCTCTACTGACTGGTGACTCTGTTCAGCTCTGAGAACTATCAGTGCATATATGAAATTACATCTGCTGACGATGGTCAAATCAACAACATCGGATTCCACTCACCAGTCACCTTGGATTATCTTTCTAAGTTGTGTATGTGTGAATGTGTCTCTGTTCTCTGTCACTTCCACCTTCAAACATCATTTGTTATCTGTATGGTATGTCCATGCATGTTTTCATTTTTACTAAACATTTTCTACTTATTTTAGATAAATGAAGGGAATATTAGAGGTACCCCCCGCCTACCTCCTGTGTCTACTAATGGCTGCCCCTGGGAAAGCTTTGGCTACATTTAACACAGAATGTAAACCTGCTGAGCTAGAGGATCTCTCATTTAACACGATGCTACTTCATGGTGCTCTGTAAAATCAACTTTGTTTTATAAATTATATATATATAAAATGTCATTCTTGGCTTATTGAATGATTGTTGCATTTGTACTTGAGAACCCTGAGCTCCCTTGTTTGGTTTTAAGGGATTAATCCGTCATCCACCACATATAATTTAACAGTATGACTCTCCAAAGCCAGACGATGCATCTAACAGTAAAGCAGCCGAATACTTTTAGCTGGAGAAAAACAAATTATATACTGTGTTTATATATGTGTGTGTGCACTTGCATGTTCATTCTGGAATTTCTGCAACACAGACCAATTTCTGAAGCCCATGAATTCTTCGCATATGACTCCATATACTTTTACATAAATTTGTGCCAAATTTAATCAGAACCAATGACCCAGCCACCACCACCCAAAGGCATACCTTTTGTTCCATGTGTGCTTTTATGGCTTCATACTGTGTTTGCATTAATTTTCAAAGATGCCTTGCATACACCTTTTAAAACAGCCTGTTTAAATAATATTCATTTGTCAAGCCATGAAACCTCCATCTGCATATATGCATGTGCACACCTGTGAGCATACATTCATGTCAGAGTGAATTAGTTTTGCTGTTTTATTTATATATATATATATGTGTGTGTGTGTGTGTGTGTGTGTGTGTGAGTGTGTGTACCTGTGCCTGCTACTGTAAAGATATACCATATGATCTGCCAGTAGAGCTGGCACACCAAGCAAAACTGATATTGTCCCTTTCCTATTTCTGTCTTCACTGTCCATCTCCTCTCTCTCCTCTCCTGGTTGCAGTTGTATTTGTGCGCCTTGGGAAGATTACAAAGAGGTGCTTTGTGAGGGGATGCAGCTGCTGAAATCCGACTAGATCCAGCTGAAGAGAGAAGGGAGCAGGTGGGTCAACAACGCCACCCTGCCGTTCCCAGAATATCAGGCTGCAGAGCTTTGCCTCCCTCCCCCATCCACACACACACACACACACACACACGCACACATATATATGCACACACATCCTCAGAGCACCCCTACCCCACTCAAGCACACACAAACAAACATTATACCATGTCAAAATACAAACATAGTAACACCCACAAAACAGCAATTCAGCAAACTGCACATGTCAAAGGACTGCCTCTGTGGAAATACTGCCTACTCAAACAAGTGTACATCACTGGAATCATTCATACGGTGGAAGAATATTGGCAGAAAGTTAGAAAAGCAACACAAATAATTACAACCACACACAAGCCCTAAGTGCTGCCTCACTTAAGGCCTTCTGCTGATACTATGTTGTGGCCTTATAGTCCAACAGCAGTATTAAGAAGGGCAGAAAAAGTGCTGCAGAAGGTAGAGGACGATCCTGTCAGCTTTCTAAACTTAAGATGTTAACAAGTCAGTGTTCTGCCAAAATGTTGGATTTCTGCTTTGCAGTGGGGACACTGGTAAAATGACCCTCATCCGGCTTTGTGCAGCTGAAAAAGAGGTGGTAGGAGATGGAAAGTGGAAAGAAATGAAAGAGAGGAGAGGAGGCTGTGTAGGAGAGGGTTCTTGTTTTGGTGGAGGTGGATCAGATGTCACACCATCTTCTTTGAAAGGGCACGATGCTGGACACAAAATGCCCATATTGGCATTATTATTATTTTGTCAAAAAAAAAGAGAACAGGAATCTGTAGACACACTGAAGTAGTTTAGAATTTGAAAAATGAAATAACGTTCTGACATTTCTTTATCATCTTCATCTTCACCCTTCATCAACTCCAGCTCCATACATGCTGCTTTTTTCGCATGTTCATTCTCTATGGAAACGCCAAACAAAATATGAAAGAATTTTTGTATTAACATATGCTTTCTCTACTATTGCATTTTTAAAAACAAGCTTTTTGATAATCATGAAAGCAATATGTCAATAAGAGGCAAAGGAGCTGGGAGTTACAGAAAACTGTGGGCTCTGTGAACCGTTCTTCACCTTTATAATGATGCCTCTCTTATTGCAGTCTTACGAATCCTTAATGAGAGTTTTGACGCACATTGCTCCCTCCCCCACACCTCAGTATACCCACCCCCTTCATGTGTGCAATAATTCAGCCACAGTGATAACAAGTCCTTTTGTCCCTTCCTGAAAATGTGTGAATGTCATTTCATACATACCCTGAAGGAGCCCACTGTCCCACAGTTAGTATTCCTGCTCTGGGACACTTGCAAACATCCATGTCACTAGTAAAGAGCTGTGCAAGCAAGTGAAAAACAATCACTATGATCACCGAGTCATACTAATTAATGTCTTTGCCTTTTCTCATTCAAAGACCAGTCACTATCATTGGCACTGTATGTAACCAGGAACTTATATTTATGGTTCCTGTCATATTTACTGGAGGGCAGCTGTTTGTTTTCTCTGTGAAGGCCACCAGTCTCATCACTACCTTGACACTATTGCCCTTATTATGTTCATTTTCCCAGCACAAATTTTCCATCCAGTTATGTATAGGTATGTTTGTGTAAATTCTGCCGCTCAGGTGTCTGTAGCATTGTCGAGACCCTGAGCTCGGTGACACTCCCACCCCGCAGGCTTTTCTCAGACTCGTTGCCTTTTGCACCTGAGTGAAAAACACAGCTTCCACTCTTCATGCAGTGCTCCAGGTTATTTATTTTCTTATCTGTCAGCCTGATTCATGTGACAGTAGAAACAACATATTGTGAGTTCCTCACTGGCTCAGATTACAGTTTGTGTGGAAGTGTAAGAGAGATCACCATTAGAAGGTGGATCTCTGAAAATGCAGACCTCCAGCCATCTGGAGTTCCATCTCTCCACATGTTTTAGAGTGTGGGAAGCTGTGAGAACGTGTCACTGGTCTATATCAAATCACTAAATATTTCATCAACTCTGTGCTCTCTTGTGGGTGTGTGGAAGGTATTGTTTAAGTGTTGTTTTGTGTGTGTGCGTGTTTTTTGGCAAATTATTCTCCTATAGCTTGTCATTTAATTCATTTACATCAATTCATTTGTCATATTAAATTCGTATAAGCCCTGCAATGTGCATTCATTTTGAAATTTGACCAAATGAAGTCATAAGCCGTTGATATGGCACTGATCAGACCCGTTCGGTTTACTGCTGTGTCATATTAACCAGCTCCTGGCAACTGCGGAACATTCACCACCTCTCACCTCTCCTCCATATCTTCACTGTGAGAGTAATGGTCTCCACATTGCCTAGCAAATTGTCATGCTTGATTGCCGCCATTCTCACATCTGCTTCCTGGAATAGTGGCGGGGAAGGCTCCAGAGAGCTCCCAGTGGAGTGTGGGGCATGTGTGCTCACATATGAGGCAAGGGTTTGAGACAGGGGCTTGCCGGCGTGGTTTATTTTCAAAGGGTATTGCTGAGGATGTGTTGAGAGGTTGAGGAGTTGAGAGAGCTGTCTGCGTTCTGGTTTGGGTTTCGCCTGCCTGGGACACAGCTGGGGGTTTGGGGTTAGGAACCAGGGGAGGGGGGCTCAACAAAGATTTTTTTCGTTTAGACAACAGCACAAATAAGAGAATATTTTTCTGTAAGTGTGCCTAAAAGAAAAACAGAAGATGTGCATAATGTTATGTTAATATTTATATGGAATAATTTAGCTTTTGTTGTGATATTGTGTACCTAAATATCATGTGAGAGGAAAAACATGCAAACAACCAAACTGAACATTTAGCAGAACTGGGAAGTAAACCATTTACATATGTCAGTCCCATCTAACTGTCATATCTGCTCACTTCATTTCCCTATTTTTCAGCCACTGCAGTAACACGTGTAGCGATAGACGCCGTTCCAAGTGAGCTACTTTGCATTGGAAAAAGGCCCAAGCCATATGAGAAGTGCACAGAGCTGAACTGAGCTTATTTGGTTATTCAAAGTTGCCACTTTCTCTATTCTGGCCAACATCATCATATAGTACATGTTCCACCTGTCACAGGAAACTGGGAAATGTTGAATGCAAAATAAGATGCAAAAGTGACAATTTGCATTTACAGTACAAATTCATCTGCAGCAGCAGAAACACCGAAGCTCTCACAAGTTAGACCTGAACACTGATTAACATGGCGTGTTGAACATATAAGGGTGCTGTGCGTGTAACTAACTGCTCCGAACAGTTCTGAACCATTTCCTGTCCTTAAACTGTAAACATATTGTTTTCATCCATGATACACTGAGGCCGGGTATAAGTGAAAGAGAAATGCAGTATATATGTAAAGTTGGTCATCAACTCAAGCAAATGTCCCCCCACAAATATCTTCTCTATGGAAATTTCTAATTTGAAAATCAAGCAATGATTGCAAGCAGAGCAACATGCTGATTAGTGTCATTAAAAAAAAACAACTAAAAATATATTTGAATTGTAATTTGAGGAGCATTTCCATAAATGGTGCTCATGTAGAATATGAAAATATGGTGACCAGATATCGGGCTTGTATGATGTTGTGCAAAGCTCTGAGATTGTCAGGAACCTGCAGTATGTACATTCTGTCCTTGACTGACTGAATAGAACCACCTGAAATTCTACTGTGTGCTCACTGAACACCACAATTGAATGGTCTGTCCACTTTTCTAGTTTGCACTTTACTGTTGTCATCATCTGGCATTAAGCAGTATCATCTATTGTGGTTACAATCATTATTTTTTCCCTTCACATTCATTTCTGTGTACACTACCAGTCCAAAGTGCCCAGACCTTCCACTGGCAGCGTGTACCATATACCACACTCTATACATAGCACATGTACACCTACCATCCCAGTAAGCAGTGTCACTATACTGTACTGTACATTTAGAATATAAATAGGAAAGCAGAAGATAGACAATGTCCTTTTTATTTTATTTTTAATGATTCTTATGCCTTCTCTGCATTTGCTGCATCACGCCTGCCAAACATTGAGCGCTACCATAGTGTTACTGCTGGTGTTTTTTCAATCAGACTGGTGTGGACCTGGGAAGCAGAATATGTGCCACAGTCGAATTCAGGTGCCAAGAATATTATTTTCCTTAAGTGCTTACAACTGCAAAAACCAAAGTTGATTCCCGGAGACTGAGAGTAATTACAGGCCATTTAAATAGGAGAAAAAGGCAAAGTAGCAAGTTCTTCACTTTTCACAGACCTGGCAACACATTATGCGGTCTGTCTAATATATCCTTTATTTGAATGTTTTAACTTTCAGTTTGGTCATTTATATTTGCCATGTGTGATTTCTCTGAGAAAATGCCAATGGCAGAACGCAAAGACTATAAATTACAGAATATGAATAAACAAAATCATTGTCTGGAATGAAATAGATGATAATATTCAGTCCCTAACATTTGTCTGTTCCCTAATTATCCTGAGTAGGTTTCACTGACAGGCGATGCATCAGCTTGAACGAATGAATGTTTAGTTGTTGGTTTGTTTTCATAGAGATGCCTGAGTGTGTCCTGTTGTGGTGGAGCAGGGGGGCTTCACTTGGCTTGTCAGAGTCTGACAGTGCACCTGTCGGAGAGGAAGGCCTGGCTAATCGCAATAAGCTGGCTGTACACGTGTGCCTGGGAGACCCTCGGCAGAGGAGGAGGTGAGGGCAGGCCTGGCCTAAACTGTTTTAATAAAAAAAGGAGGATGTGAATAAAGAATTCCTGAGACGATTCCCCCAACTTCCCTCTGCTCGCACCACTCCTTGGGTATTTCCCTTTCCTTCACACCCATCTTCAGATATTAGATCATTTTCATTGTTTTCCTTGTTAAACCATCCAGCTATTGACAAAGTTATTGCATCATTGCTCACTCATCTCTTCTGTGAAAGCTGTCTTCCTGGGAATCCCTGACCTGCCACTGGCTCCCAGAGGTCTGACGGTGCACAGGCTATTCCTCGGTCTTCTTGATCTCTCTATCTCTCTCTTCTTCTCTATGTTGAGTCATTGCCTGGGAAAAGTAAATCAGTACTCCACTGATATTCCGGAGAATACACTTTCTGGTTCTGTTGACGAAGGGTGAGGTTTTCCTTCTCCTCACCTCTCGAGGCAAGACCGCACAGCATGTGAAAATCTGGCCGACTGACACACCTCTGTTTCCATGTGCGATAAAATGTATTGTACATACTGTACAACAAATGAGAGACATCCTCTCTCTGTTGAGCGCTAACTCTCGGTTAGCTCAGTGTCTGTGCGTAACGCTGGAAACAGGTAATAATATTTTTGGCAACGGTGCAGTCTAAACAACTGAAAGCAAACAGAGGATTTGTCCAGAGTTCAGCATTAGCATGTTGCTCATTCAGTCTGCCAAGTCAAAGAAAGTTTTCAATTAACATCAGATGCTAAAAGTCACACTGAGGTTTGTTTGTTTTGTTTTTTTTTTTCCAGTTAAGCAATTAACTTGAGTTCCTTTTTTATTTATTGTTAATTCCTGAAACTGATCAGGTCAAGCTCAGATCTGATTCTTTAATCTCACTTCGCGTGTCCCTACATCTGGTATGACTAAATGCATTTGGTCAGCACATCGTGTTTCCTCAAAGTCAAACCCAAAAGTGATTTCTTTGTGCTAATACCTCTACATTTTCCACATTATTCATTTCCTTTATAGTCCTGTCACTGCCAAAGCAGTCTACTTTGTGCTACTTGGCAAATAATACATCTTCAGCACTTCAAGACAAAAAAAGATGCCAGCTTTCTAAGAAGGCTGCAGAAAGTATGGGGCCATCGCTGTGAAGCCATTGGCTTTAAAATAAAATCACAGCTTAAATTAATTTCCCACGACACAATTTGAGAGTGATTCATGTTCAGAGCTGCCTTCTTTATAGGTTGAAGCTTTCAAGTGTCATGAAACTGGTAAAAATGATAAATGGTGATGATGAGTTTAAAAAGTGTCATCAAATATTGTTTTATATCATGTATTATACACTATGCTGTTGTACAGGATAAAAGGCTGTTTCAGAAAAGCAGTGTTTTCTATTTGCCGGCCAAATCGGCTTTTGTTTATAAAGTTCACAAGTTAACGCCTTCCTCAGTATCTGGCAGATAGGACTTGTGGTGATGACTAAGCCTCACAAAATGCCATTAAACAGAGTTTTGGTTTCCACGTGTTCCGTCAGTAACCAGTCTTTTCAACAGATCCTTCCAAAACACAAGAATCTGGATTGGGCATTAAATATGCAGAGATGGGCCTGCTGTCTACATCTTATCACTGTGCTTCCACATCTGTCCTCCTCCTCCTTTCTCTGTTGTCTTTCTCTCCTCGTTCTGTTTCTTCTTACCCTTTCTCTCCCTCTGGAGAAGAGTTTGAAGTGGTGTTTCTTGGGCTTCGTTTCCAACATGGGCTAGTTTTGTTGTGTCTGGTGTCTGGGCCTTTGGCTGGGCCTGGATGCTCAGCTGAAACCTAATATAACGCTGTGCTTACCACTGTGTGGTTTGGGGATCTTATTAGTGGCTGCTGGCTGCTTTATTCTGGACACTACAGCCTTCCTACTGAGGGCAATGGCTTACCATCATGGGAACAGGGGGGTCTTCCACTACACCCTTTGGTCTAACTGGTCCTTGAATATAGCTTCCTGTTCAGTTAAATGGCAGTGATGAAAAGTAAATAATTGTAACTTTGAGGTTTGTTCTTGTTTGGTTTTCTGGTTCAACTCTTTGGTTATTTCACCTGCACATAATAAAGTCTATATATGTCATTATTACAACCAACAGATGCATTGGCGACTTCTAGCCATCGCAATTATGACACAAGCAAAGTAAGAAGGAGATGTAGTATATAGAGCCGCAAAGTCCACATTTGAAATTCCAATATGCTTATTGCTGTACCTTATTAATGGTAGGGGAGCTCTTGCAATTCTACCCATCAGCGTGTGATGCTCCTATGGGTCTTATTAGACCATATGGGTCACACTGGTTGGAGAAGAGCAACAATAGAGATGGATGTCACTAAAGAGAACAAGACATTTCAAATTTGTTCTGATCGCACCCAGGTGGAAGGAACCTACTGTAGCCTACTGTAGCAGTTTTTGATCAAATTGCACAATTTTACCATCACACAAATGATGTTGTCATTCTTTCAGTTAATCCTGCACATGCACGGCAGTTCACGACTTCAGCACTGTTCACACACACAGAGTCAGATAGATGGTGTTTACTAAAAATGAATGTGAACCATAAACACAGAAGATTGGATCTGGTCCAAAAAAATTGGATTCGAGCATAAAGGCCTGTAATGTGAACGTTGTCTGTGCTCTTCTTACTGGCTTAAACATTTAACTTCAACAAATTAAAACATGAAACAAATATGTGCCATATTTTTAGCATATTTTCTTCATCGTCTTCATTTATTGTTTCTCTTGTTCTCTCTTGTGTTTAATGGCACCTGAATTAGTGCACATTAATTCATGTCTATTGCAGGTTTTTTTTTAGTTCACGTCTGTAGAAGGCGAGTGTTTGATACTCAAAAGAGAAGAATGGGGGAGAATAGTGGAGAATATTATCATTTCAATTGCCTCTGAAGCTAACACACAATGATGCTGTACCAGCTGCTGCTACTGTAGCTTTCTCTCTCTACCTGCAAGGCCTCCAGACAGACACACACACAGACATACAGTACTAGAGTACTGTGGGTCCCCTGGTCTGGCCGCGCTGTGGGTAGCATGTAACCAAAGTGTGTTATTACCAACTGGTCCAACACAGTTAATTGCTTCCTGAGGAAGCCACCTACCTCCATCCTATGACTGATTAATGGCCCACAGTATGTGTCTCGACAACCTTGACCATCTTTTTTTTGTTGTTGTTTTTTTTACCTTTTTGGACACTAAACATTTTATTACACTGCACTGCCACAAATCTTCAGTGGAAATCTACCCTCAAACCATTTTTTACTGTGAATCAGTTGGAGTTTTTTTCATTGTAATAAATGTTTATTAGTATTAAATAAGATTTAATATTGTTCAGATTTAAATTCTGTTCTTAATTATGTTTTTCATACTAACTTGCTCTCGTTTTGACTTGGTCATCTGCTTTAGCTTTACAGCAACGTGTTTGAAATTTTCACATCATTACAAGAAAATACTTTTTTCTACAGTGACTGATTCTTTGCATCTTATAAATTTTAACGAAATTAGGAAATAAAATCAAATCAGATTTTAATATTCTTTGACTTTATTGCTTTGTTTGGGGACTTTTCATAAGTTTTAGCACGTTGTGTATGTTTCTTGTTTTACAAATAAATCTGGGTCAATCAGATTGAATAGGAGTTGCTTTCTGGTCATAATCAGATTTGTCGGTTATTTCTCTCGTAGGCCTTTTATCTTCCTTTTCTGAATTTTATTATTTTCTAAAATGAATACCGCTTGTTCAAGCCTTTTAGTTTCAACAATTTTAATGCTGTCTTCTTCTTCTGTGTGTGTGTGTGTGTGTGTGTGTGTGTGTGTGTGTGTGTGTGTGTGTGTGTGGGGTTGACGCTTGTCAAGTATATGTAACACACATGATGTAATACAATAGCAGACTAAAACCAGGCATCATCTGGTTTTTGACCTGTAAACTCCCAAAAGTAAAATACTGACTATATGATCAGTGGATGTCTGAGGGGGTGGATATCAGCTTTGTGGCTGCTGAGAATTTCCCTTCATTTATTTATCTTCTTTTTTGATGCAGATATTTATGTAAAATGCATCTTTTCATCCTCTAAAACTTTGTTCTTGAGGATCTTAAGTACAAATGTTGAAACTCTGATCTTAAAACGTAGTCACTGGTTTCCGGACTCTTTTCGTTGCATGCTCTTGTCTCATACTTGTCTTTGATGATGCCATTGGGAGCCATGAGCAGATGGGTTTCAAAAAGCTGCTTTCCCCAAACAGGATATAGATGATGTGTAGGCCCAGTGCTCTCTGGACCAGGGATCAAATGGTGTTCTTCCACCCCCTGCTGCTTTCTCCATCTCTGCAGGGCGGGGTCCGGACGAGCGGCCTGAGGAAGAGGAGGTCTTCCTTAAGTGTGTTACAGGGTCACACTGTCACACATACAGCAACCTCATCACTTCCTGTAAATCATCTGGATTACATTAAACTCCAGTTCAGTTACATATTTGTTAATTGAGAACCTATAGTCGTTCTCTGTCATTCGGCACCTCATTTTGACCCCTACATACAGCACTCTTTGATTATAGGCACAGTTGCATATGAAACCATGTTCAGGCTAATTGTGGTAACGTGCATACTTCTGGTTTGGGCTTGGAAGAACCCCTCATGAGTCTTTCTCAGAAGTCCAGAACCAACGTCAAGTATGGGAATATGGAAATGGCATGGATTTGTTTTGTACCATTTCATTTGAGGATATTTTTTTTCATAAATATGTCAGACCCATCCACATCTGCCTCATAGTGGATTTATCTGATGAATCAGTCCTCTGTACTATACTCACATATGTTTCAGGATAGGCACAGCTGTTTTTGAATGGAAGACAATGACACTAGAGTTGACATCAGGGGACACTGATGTGGGCAGAGATGACTCAGTTTGCTCAGATGGTTGATGTGATAGGAAGGTCACGTGAACCTAAGGGAGGAGGAGTCATTTTTTGCATTAGCAGAATCACATTTTGAGAAAGATGTAGCATTCTAGGACCTCTTTATTTGATTAGCTGTAATGTCATAAATGCAAGAATGTACTCTGATGAATGGCAAAAGGAGCTGGTGAATTATTTATTCCCATCAGCAAATACCCACACTAGTTTGCCCTCCCTGTCCTCGTCCCACGGGCCACATTGCCTACTCAATGTGTAATACGGAGCATAATTATACTAATTTCTTTCAATTGCATTAGCGAGGGCCTGGAGAAAAGAAAGGCTGTCTTTCTAAACAGGAGCATTGACTATGCAGTTAGCCTCCCTGCACATCAGAGAGCAAGTACAGGGGGGAGGCAGCATGACCCCTGCTCAACCCCTTCTCATTTGCCTCTGTCCTCATTCCTTCCTTCCAGCTCTTGTCCCTCTTTTCTCATTCCATATTTCCCTCCCACACTGATTGCTTCATCTAATGAAATTTTCAAAAAACACTGAAGTGCTGTAGAATCTGAAATTGTCTTTTTCCATATTGGTTTTATTTGTGAGACAAACATGATTATGTACGTTGTGGCTTCTGTATATGGTATATGGACCCATGATATCCCTTTCAACTTGTACAGAATCCTGCTTCCAACTCATTGTGCCACTACAATTTAGATTAAGATATACAGGTTTATGAAATATTTGGTTCAGTTTTGGATGAGTGTTTTTTTTTTTTTTTTTACTCTATTTGCATCATGAATCCTATACCAAAGTTTGGGCAGTCATTTGCTTTATGTGCCTGACATTGTGTTAATGAATGAATATGTAGTATAAAATATACAGTGCGTATCGTACTGTATAAAATAACCTATATCATTTCCCTTATTGTATTCCCTTACCCTTAGAACCAGTAAATGACCAGGTCATATCAGACCAACATGGTGGATGAAGGACTCTGGAGGACTGCAGGGTGCTGGTGGTGGGAACGCAGCCTCAGTTATGAAAGACGCCATTGTCCTTCCTTTCTCGCCAACATAGAAAAAAATTAATAAATCAAAGAGAAGAGATCAAGAGCAGAGGAGAGAAGGGGCTAGAGGGGCACTATCTCACATCTGCATTTTTACACTGGGCAATGAGCTTCTGGAGGAATGTTATCAACCACCTTCAGCTGCTACAGTGGTGAAGAATTCTGCATTGAATTATTACACGATCTGACCTCTGATCAGAGCTGCACCTCCTTTCTGCCCCTACACGTCGTCACCATCCCTCAAACATAAAAATATCTCTCCTGGTCTATTCATCATGCTCTCATAGTTTGGGTCATGCTTTGGTTAAGCAGGAAATTCTGTTTTTTTTTTGCTAAATGTTCTTTAATTTAATCACAGTAAAATGCAAATTGGTTTTCAGATGAGTGAAAAATGGCTCCTGATCTGCAAGACTGTAGCTGATGGAAAAAAAATTCTGTTAATTCAGAGTTTGGACAAACAGATGACATCAAACTGTTAACACCATACCCTTACATTTTATCCTCAGCAATTTGTAATGACTTGTGCCACTCTGAATTGTTAAGCCAGCAATTTTTGGTTTATTTCAGGCAGTTACAGTGATGCACAAATGACTCTTTGTTAATTTGATTCAGGAATTTGCTTTTTGTGCCTCCATGCCAACAACAGCTGTGGCCAGAGGCATTATGGTTTCAGGTTGTCCATCCGTCTGTACCACCAGCACATTCTTGTGACAATATCTCACTGAATGCCTTGAGTGAATTTCTTAAAATTTGCCACAAACATCCACTTTAGACTCAAGGACGATCTGATTAGATTTTGGTGGTCAAAGGTAAAGGTCACGCTATCCTCACATCCGTCCCGTGAGTTTGGCTGGTTGGCAGAGGGATACAACTGCAAAGCAGTAATTCTAGTTTTCCCTGAAACAACATTTGTCAATGATGGTTCATAATTTGGTTTTAAGTGGGATATACAGCAAATCTGGTTCACACATTAGTGCTTCAACCAAAAGTTAGATGGCCTTTGAGTGGATAAAACTGACAAGACAAATGTTCATTCTTCTAAAACTCTCCAAAAATAGTAACATAACCTTTCCTATCAAAGAATAAACAGTATCGACAGGTCCTTTTCCAAAATCAAGCTGCCCATGTACCTTAACCACGTTTCTTAGAAATTACATTTGTGTGCAACTAATTTGAGATGGAAAAAACATTTTGAGGCAACCATAATGCTGACCAGATTATATTTTTAGGAGGAAATGTTTAAAATTTATGTATCTTGAAAGTGAAAACGTTGACAATGCATTTAATTTGTTTTCTACCAAATATATCTAGTCATGCAATAGCCATTCTTATAGACTGCAGTATTATTACTGTAATCCTATTTCGTGTTACATTTAGACCCTGGCAGTACTTGGTTAAAGTTAGGGAAGGATAATGATTTAATACAAAGTCAACTAGTGACACGAGACACAATGTGTGAAACCAGAATTTTCCCCTAACCTTAACCAAAGTACTTTTGTTACCCAACTATAACCAAAGGCTGGACTCAGAACACAAAGCCGAGTTTGCATGTTCTCCCCATGCTTGCGTGGGTTCTCTCTGAGTACTCCCGCTTCGTCCAACTGTCCAAAGACATGCGGCTTAGGTTGATTGGTGACTCTAAATTGCCCATAGGAGTGAATGTGTATGTGTGTGGTTGTTTGTCTGTGTGTTGGCCCTGCGATGGGCCGGCGACCTGTCCAGGGTGTACCCCGCCTTTCGCCCGATGCCAGTAGCTCCGGTCTCAAAATCTTATGTAAAATCCTAACTTTGATGTGGCACATTAACAGAGCAGTCCATTCTCTCAAGAAAATAGTGCCTGTTTTTCTGTCACTAACATTATGGGTGTCTATGATTTTCAGAATCTTATGTCGGGGCAGATGGGTTGGCCAGTCAGTCAGTCTGCCTCTGTCTGACCTCTGCAGTCTTACACCCAGTGCAGACTGGTATATTGGTGGGTCCCAGTAACAGCAAGACAGCAGCTGTCTCTCTGATTCAGTTCAGCACAGTGGCACTTTGCTGCTGCCTCCCATCCCAGGTGTTTCTGTGTGTGTGAGTGTGTGTGCGCGCGCATAAACGATGTCTGCACAATGGCCGCCCTGTGTGACCCTGTGCATCTGTGTCTACTCAGACAAGCTCTACTGTCCTGCTTGCTTCTGGGCCCTTTCTTCAGTGCTGACACCACACTACAGGTGCCCAACACATCTGGCACTTCACATAGCCAAACACACACACATTCATCTGATAAAGTACTGATATAAGTTAAATTAAGATATGAAT